>NC_084526.1:17657807-17957807 GCF_024500275.1 Phycodurus eques
CGGCGAGTGAAACCCAACTGTTCGTGAGTAATTTCCCATCAAGCTACAGCTACTTTGGAACATCCCATTGGGACTTGGAGCATAGTTTTAGGGGGAAATACAGTATGGCTCTAATGTCCCACAAAATTACATTGCCAAAGACAAATTTCCCATAATACACCACCTTTAAATTTAACACCATACTAAAATGTGTTAATTATTGTCATAACATCAACATCTACACTACATAAATATATAGAAGGCAGATGTGCATCTGGTCTTCATTCCTGCACCAAAAGACCCCTTCATTTCGAACATGGTTCAAAATGTAGAGAAGTGAATGATTATATGACTAGATTCTGACTAATTTGACATAACTTATTTCTACAAATGTGTCTGGGGGGGTACATTTACTCAACTGCAGATTGAAGGAGGCTTATATGAGGTGGGAGGCATTGTAGCGATGCATTTGTTTGAATAGTATTAAACAATATTGTCAGTAACTTATGTCAAGTGAAACTGAAAGTTAAGTAGCTGCCCGGAAGATCCTCTTTAATCATGTGCGCTCATTTACGACATAGGGTAAATCTCCCGAGAGAGACTGTTTACGTATAAACAACAGCATCTATGGACTGAGGTACTTTTTTTGTGTGTGGATGGGGTAGAAGAAGAGTAGGGATTGATTGGAGGGAGGCATTTGTTTATCTTAAGTGGATCATTTTGGCACAGCATCTATTCGTGGTACTGATACTATTTGTGGGAATACTATATATACTATATTTAGTTTGGTACAGTGGCTACTCCCCCAAAATAGTCCATAAATACACCTTTTCCTGTTTTCTTTAATGGAGATTAAAACAACTTCTCTGTGGGCAATCTCGTAGTGCAAGGCCACAAACTCAGTGAGAGTGGAATGCTCCACCCCGAGTGAGAGTGTTTTGTGCGTCATACTCCGTGTGTCCCCGGCTCCGAGCCCAGAGAACACCGGTGCACATCCTCTCATCAGACAATGGAGGCCGCCCGCCATGTAATACCCACACAGCGGGCGTCTGCGCAGCCTCGCATGGCAGGAAGCTCCTCCAGCTGACCCGATGCCTCCTTGCATATACAGTACAGTGACAGGAAGGTGGCTAGGACAGCGAGTCCACCTTAACATCCCTTGTTGTAATACAACTACAACATACGTACTTATGTTTTAGCCAAGAGTACAGTCATAGTCCACACATGGAGGTTTATTTGGAAATAACTTCTGCTTATCACACAGTGTGATGCTTCCGAAAGAAATCATAAATATTTCAAACAAGAGGTCCAAACAATACTAATTTGGATCAAAACCTAGTTGAAAACTTTCATTGAGGTTAATCCTGCATGGGTCTGAATTGGTTTTAAGACACATGTATTATGAAGTGTAATGGGTTTTGACTTAGCTGAAACATCACATATACCATTATACACTATATACAAGCGCACGCATCATAATAGTGTATGTCTGAATGTTGTCACTGTGATTCATGCAGTATTCTTTGAAACATCCTGTAATCTCATAATAGTAATAGACGTTTAAAAATAAAAACCTGCATCGTCACAAAATAAATTTTTTATTTTTTAAAGAATTCATGGCCCATGATAGGTGATTTATATAGACATTAAGATGTTTGATTATAGTCATCTTGCATTGTTAACAATAAAAAGAAAGTTTTGGGAAATTTCAGCAAAAACTGAGAATTTAACTAAAACTTCCCGTATCCCTTGCTTTCAATTGTTAATTGTTGTCAACAAGAGCAACCATTGACACATTCACACTTCAATGAACCATACATGCGTGTTTATTATAGTGTGGGAGGAAGCTGGAGTACCTGGAGAAATCCCACGCAATGTTGACAATAGAGAAAGACAAATTAACGTAAATACTTTTAAGAAAGGCAAACTGATAAAAACACCCTCTGTTTCACAATGTTAACAACAGAAAAAAAACTGTTGAAAATTAAAGCAAAATTGAGAAACTAAGGAAAAGGTCCTGTGCAATATCTTGCAATGTTAACGCTTAGCAAAAAGAAACAAAAATAGATAGAAAAGTCTTTGCTCAGCGCATTCCTGCAATTATGAACCAACATTTATGGCCGACCACATCACAAAGTTATGATCAAGCATTTTTCCCTTAATCCTGTGAACTAACAAACTAAGACCACACCATATTTTGCAGGGTTAATGAAATAACCACCAATACCCTATGGTCATAGTTTTTGTTTAAAAATATGCACAGTTTCATTCAGCTTCTGCGAGGTGGCTTAATGGGGATAAAAGGCTGTCTGCTCCCTCTCATGTCATTGTAGGACACTGCAGCAATAGCCATGTAGGGACTTCATAAATGCCTTCAGTCGCTGTCAAATAAACGCACTTGCACGCATGCACACACATACACGCACACACACAAGAAAAAAAGGCCCTTGAAATTGCCCATGTGTGCATATGTCACTGGAAGTTCAACTAGATTAGATATGACACAGTCTTCCCTTGCTTTTGTTTCTCTTTTGTTTGCATTTGGGGACCATAATACGGTAGGAATGTGTTTTTTTTTTTTTTTGTTAAATGTTGCAGTGTTATATGAGGAGGAAGAAGAGGAGGAGGGTGCGGCTAACACATTGCATGGCCAATGCGTACACAAACACATACAAGACCCCTGCTGTGTTTAATACACTCTTAGGCCTGTGATATTCACACCTATCAGACCAGAATGCCTGGCCAGACTGGTCCATTTGGCATGCAGATGGCCCTCCTGGTAAAAGTGTGGTGTAATTGGTGCAAAACCGTGCCACTGTGAGTCCTAGCAGCCGTGGAAGTGGGTAGGGGGGGGACTCATTTTTGGACAAAGGGCAGGCGTTTTTTGGGGGCTCCATGGTAAATGGCAGAGGAGAGGCTATATTGCACGAGGCCATATGTTCGTCACGTCTTGGAGCAGCCTGTATGTCTTTGTGCGCGTTGCTGCGGGGTCATACGTCTTTGTGCGCCATGTGTTATGGTGTGACATGGCCATTATGGATGAGTGCTGACAGCCGGTGGAATGGCCACAGACAGAGAGCTTGTACTTGTTGTGTTAACACTGGCGGGGACACAATAATCTGCTACTTGTAAAGCAGGTATCGTCCTGACACAACCATTATTGTGTCCATATGGTAATGAGGACTTGGGAGGGACTGGGAAATAGGTTGGTCCTGGGCCATGGCCTGGGCTGGGAGTTGTGTGTGTGTGTGTGTGTGTGTGTGTGTGTGGGGGGGGGGGGCTACACAGGGAGGTTGGGATGAGGGCATTAGGTTTGTTCTCTTGCATCACTGAGCACTGGAGAGTTGTCTAAATTGCCACAATACAAATTAGCTAGACTGAAGAATGGAAAGGGTAGGGGTGATGCAGATGACAAGTCTGTAGATTTAATTCAAAAAATACAATGAGCCCCTCCCTCGTTCTGCCCACATCCTCCTCTCCGAGTAGCCACTCAGGGTGGAATTAAAAAGAAAAACAACACGGCCGTGTTGTTGGTGTCTTCTAATGAAGCAAGTGAAGATGCAAGTCAATAGAGCAATTCGTTAACAAATCTAAGTCCCAAAGGGCCTGGCAGCATGGCTGTGTTTGTGAAAACCCTCATTCAGAATGGATGCCCATATGCCGGGGGTCAGGCGGGGTTCGGGGTGGGGGCTTTGCGCACCGTTGACCATTCAGCATGGCCGTTAAGATTACCGTCGTTTAACGCGGCTTCCATATGGTCCATGAAAATTGATCTCCCTTACTTCCCACAGATTGGATTCAGATGCAGTGTAGGCTGGCTTTGCATTCATTCTGGGGATGTGTAGAATTCCACTAATGATTGACAGTTTAGGATTTTTTTTGTCAGCTAATGTACTGTAGTGCTTTGTTAGCAACCAGTCCAGAGAGTGTTCTGCCTTTCATTCACAGTCAGCTACAATAGTGACCATTCACACTCACATTCACATCTGTGGACATTGTAGTTTTCACTTAACATGATAAAAGATAAACAATACAAAGGGATATATGCATGGGTTGATGTTTTGAATTTTTGGTTACTGGGAGTGTATGCCACTCATGGCCGACTTTTCAAGATTTTAAGCCCGATCACCGAACTGTGAGGGAGATGTCCTGACCACCAGCCTGAGATTCTTCAATCTTATTGAAAAAAATCTATTAATTCTATTATTTTCTGTTCTAATTGATAATTCTAATTGAGCGGTCATTTTCCCTATAGTCGAGCAACGAAATTTAGTCCAATCCCAAGTCGCAGATGTTCCAGTCCATTTCTCCAAATAGCGCACTCATCCTTTCCCTCCAAGGCAACATTCCCCTTTCCGTCATGTTGCTCATTTCCCAAGTGATCCGCTCCAGGCTCTACCCAGCTTCCGGCCCCTGTCACCCACCACCCACTACCTCCCACCCTCACTCCTCGCCTCCGCCTGCAGTGAACCTTTCAGGGGACTTTAGAACTTCTTGCAGCAGTGGCGTTGATGTTGTTCCATATGAACGTGAGGGCCGTACTGATGTGAGTGAAGCCCCATTGAGACGGCGGTGACCCGCTGAAGAGAATTCCAGCCTGGAGGGCACTTCACATGACTCTTTCAAATCCGCACAAATAAAGCTCTTTATGGCCTGAAAGTGGCCCCCACAGAATGGGCGCGACAGAGCCCCCTGAAAAGCCCAACACGATTGTCATGGATATTACATGACACAAGCAACAACGGGCCGAGGAGACAAGTGTAGACGGGGAACAAAACTCGAGCAGACTTTTCCGTGCGGTGGGCCAGGGAATGTTGACAGGCCGCTGAATGGTCTGTTTAACCCTTTGAAAGTGAATGGTAGTGCAGTGAAACAAATGCATTCTGATAGACTTTGTACGCACCGGGGACACAAAAAGTACACTAAGCCCCCGCGAAAGGGAGGCAAGCAGAAGGCGAGAGACGAAAATAAGATTGGAAAGGTGGGAACGTGTTTGCGCCAGATTCCATTTTCTGGCTCCAACGCGTCCCTTTTGAGCTCGGCAGAGAGATGATTTAAGCCTTGACTGGGCTCTCGCATCCATTTGGACTGAGCCTATTTAAAATTTTAGACAGACTGTTTGTTCACAAGAGTATGCTGCGTTTTGATGGAGAATGTCAAGCCTGAAGTAAACACTACTCCTCTTGGCACCAGCGCGCATTCATTCGAGCACCTAAAAAAACTTCTTTATCGACACGCAGGAAGGGGAGGGGATATGTGCTTGAGTGACAGCTACATAGAAAAGAACTACTTGCCCACAGGCCTCAGCAGAGAGGGGAAGGGGTGTGGGGTGGGGAAATAATAATAACATCATTAAAAAATGCTAATAACCACCATGCTAATGCTTTACTTTGTAATTAAACTTTGCTCTAAAACAGATATTACTCCTGCTGATTTAAAATTGGGCCATTGTGACAGTTATGGGGGCCTTTAATTGCAAAACTGCTCAGCATTGCTAATTGTTCCATGGGTGATTGAGGTAACGCTTTTCCAGGGTACTCCATCAAGGCATGCGAGTGAGTGGGGGCCACTCTGGCGGCATCACGTTTGGGCGACTGTGCCTTTGCTGTATTATCACCATGATTCATTTGCTGGTGACATACTGTATGCATTAGTTCTATGTATATGTGACAAACTGGCAATTGTTACCTCAGACAAGGATTCTGTTAGTTAAGCAGGATTCCACAAAAACTATCATATCATTAAAAAAAAGCCACAGTTTGTTGATTTAGGGGGGATTTAGGGGGATAAATTCTCAAATATGACTCTCTACAGACTCTTAACTGATAGAAATACTAGGTTGGGAGGGTTATTTTAAAAATATATTTTGATGCAGTAAAGTTACAGTTTATGTTAATGAAGTGTAGTTAGTAATGTAATACAAGTACAATAATATAATTGTAGCTTGATTACTTTCAATAACTCTCGCATTACTCCAAAACCAAATATACTAATAAAGATAAATTAGTTAGCTCCGGTCCCCAGCTAACAGCAGAAAAATCCCCTGCTACTACTAAGTAGCTTGTCAATTAGCATGGACCCCCGTATACTGTTGGTTTGTCATGCCTGGGTTCAACTAGCAGCTAATGCCTTAAACTCGACACTCCAAACATCCATCCCTCCATTTTCTTCCGCTCATCCGAGGTCGGGTCGTGGGGCAGTAGCTTTAGCAGGGATGCCTCTCCACAGCCACATCTTTCAGCTCTTCCGAGGAGATCCCTTAGGCATTCCCAGGCAAGCTGAGAGACGTAGTCTCTCCAGTGTATCCTGGGTTGTCCCCGGGATCTCCTCCTGGGAGGCGTCCTGGAGGCATCCTAAACAGATACCTGAGCCACCTCATCTGGCTCCTCTCAATGCAGAGGAGCAGCGGCTCTACTCTGAGCCCCTCCCGGATGACCGAGCTTCTCACCATATCTCTAAGGGAGAGCCCGGATACCCTGCGGAGGAAACTCATTTCGGCCGCTTGTATCCGGGATCTTGTTTTTTCGGTCACGACCCACAGCTCGTGACCATAGGTGAGGGTAGGAATGTAGATCGACCGGGAAATTGAGAGCTCCACCTTTCGGCTTAGCTCCTTCTGCAGCACAACAGACCGATACACTGTCCGCATCAATGCAGACGGTGCACCGATCCGCCTGTCGCTCTCCCGTTCCATTCTTCCCTCACTCGTGAACAAGACCCCAAGATACTTGAACTCCTCCACTTGGGGAAGGATCTCATCCCCGACCTGGGGAGGGCACTCCACCCTTTTCCGAGTGAGGACCATGGTCTCAGATTTGGAGGTGCTGATTCTCATCCCAGCCGCTTCACACATTCACTCAGGAAATCCCCCAAAACTTCGGCCTCCCGACGGTAATTCAGAACTTTCAGAAAGTGCACAGCGAGGTAGAGAAATTTGCTTCGTTCAGCTCCATCTTGTCACGGCAGCATAGTTTTGAGTGGGAGCAGACGCTGCTGCCATCGTGGGGAGGGTTTCGCCGTGTTTGTGTCGGCACCACTTCCATCCGGTGAGTCTTGGTGACAGCCGCGGGACCTGTGATGTGCATTAAGATGTCCTGATTCTCAGAATCCTGCCACTGCTGCCGGTGTTGTGAGGCCAGCCAATTATGCCTTCAGCATGCAAATGTCTCACAGAGAAAGAGAGAGGGAGTGAAAGGGGGGAAGTGGCCTAAGACAAAAGATACAATGAAGTCTGTGAGGGTTCCCGTTTGCGCCCCACTACAGTCTGAGATTCTTGTTTAATTGTCGTGTTTACCCGGCGACTACATCCCATGTCATTAGCACACAGTGTAGTGTCATTTGTGTTGTCACACCACTCCACGGCTCTACGAGGTCATTATCGCTGGGACTGGCTTGAGTGGAGAAAATTGACATATTTTACTTGAGGAAGTCACTGATACACTACAAGTTGTTTTTTCCTGCTGCTTTCAAACAGCCATAGGCCAATTAATTTCTGACCGGTCCAAATGCTGACGAGGGCTGTTGCTCTTAATGGGCTATTTAGCTCCGTCTCACGTCACTCCCTGCTTGATGGGACACGCAACTGTAGCCTTTTACAACAAGGTCTGACAAAAGAACACTTATAATTACAAAATGGATGTGAAAATCTGTAATACACACGACAGAAAAACAATACAGCTATAATTTCAAGTAATTGCTAGTGGAAAATGGGACTAGTTTTTTTCAGTGAGTCCAGTCCTCTGAGGTGCCCTTGAGCCAAGCACTGAACCCACTAACTGGTGCAACACCTCCTTCCTTGAAGTGTAAATATTTAGAGGGGAAATAAAAAATATGTATTCATCCATGCATCCTATTAGTGCTAGTCCTCCTTACGTTACGGGTAACTGGAGCCTATCCCCTACACCCTGAACTGGTCGCTGGACAATCGCAGGGCACATATAGACAAGCAACCATTCTCACCTATAGACAATTTTGTCTTAAATAAACCGAACATGCATGTTTATAGAATGTGGGAGGAAGCTGGAATACTCTGAGAAAACCAATACAAACACGGGGAAAACATGGTAACGCCACACAAGAGGGCTGAGAGTTGAACTCTGAAAGTCAAAACTTTGAGGTAGATGTGCTATAAATGTATTCATTTATTCATTAATTTGTAAATTTTTATAGTTGTCTTTTTTGAATTTATTTATTATAAATTATATTATATGTTTTAACTTGTATTTTTTAATTGTTTTAAGTATTTTGTTTTATTTTGTCTTGTTTTAATTTAACTTTCCATGTACTTTTTGAATTGCTTGCTTAATGTATAATTTTACATGTATTTATTTTAAATTTCATTATTACGCATAGAATATAAAAAAATACATTTAAGAAACAATTAGTCATTATTAATGGTTCCCTTACACAACCAGGTTAACTATATTTGGTCATTAAGGTGGGTGTTGAAAATGGGTCCAATTCAACACTTGATTCCTCCCAGCCAATCCGCAGATAAGAAACACAGCTGTGATTGTAATAGTTTACTGTATATCATAACAAATCATTTTAAGGAAACATTTAGTGGAGGGGCGGCACGGTGGACAACGAGTTAGAGCGTCAGCCTCACAGTTCTGAGGACCGGGGTTCAATCCCTGGCCCCGCCTGTGTGGAGTTTGCAAGTTGCCTGCGTGGCTTTTCTCCGGGCACTCCGGTTTCCTCCCACATCCCAAAAAAATGCATGAATTGGAGACTCTAAATTGCCCGTAGGTGTGAATGTGAGTGCGACTGGTTGTTTGTTTGTATGTGCCCTGGGATTGGCTCGCAACCAGTTCAGGGTGTACCCCGCCTCCTGCCCGATGATAGCTGAGATAGGCTCCAGCACGCCTGATGATAGCTGGGATAGGCTCCAGCACGCCTGCGACCCTAGTGAGGAGAAGCGGCTCAGAAAATGGGTGGATGGATAGATTTAGTGGAGGCGAATATAAGGAATATAAGCGGCGTAGCCAATGGATGGATGGATGGGTATGAAGCATAATGAAATCAGATTCGATAATCCCTGTTGCATAATTGCAGCAGCATTAATATAAATGAATGAAAGTATTGCACAGAAATATAAATGTATGTACTGTATTTTTCATGTATGCATTGTTTGGATTAATACACCTTTGAGGCTGTGCCAGGGCCAACGGTGAAGTGGGAGGAGAGAGCAAATAAACGCCAGTGGGAGTGGGAGGTGACTCCCTGACTGCCGGGTCAACACAGGTGGCACATTCACAGGAAACACATTTAATTATGCTCCCTGGTAACAATGCGTTGTCCTTACAGCGGCTGACATCGGTGTTGACAAAGGCCGCCGCCGCATTCTAATCAGGAAACAAAATGCAGCCGAGCGCCCCTCCAAGGCTCTACCGGTGCATCATTAGGCGACCACCTCCGAGTATCCAGGGGAGGAAGAGGCGGAGAACAGAAGTGTCATACAGCATCACGCCATCAGGCAGCCAGAGCTCGCCTCCCACCCCAGGAGGAAGAGGCTGAGCAATTGACGGACAGACAGGGGGGACGTCGGCGCTTGCCCTACCCACACTGTCCCACTAGGGCTCGGTTTAACAAGAGGGCTGACAGGCTGCAGCTGGGTCCTGCCTAACGAAGGCGGGTACATTAGCGGGGCCCTCTGCGTCTGTCTCATTAAAAGACATCAACCCTTCATTCCCGCACTCACCGTGCACTTCCGTGACAGCTCCCCCTACCATTCCAGTGGCGGGCAGGTGACGGGAGAAGATGTTGACATAAGAGCGCAGAGAGGGACAGGGGTCAAATGTAAGGGAGACCTCTTTCTCTGGGACAGTGATGACCTCGTTAGGGGCCCCTGACAAAAGGAGGAACCGTCTTGGCGTCGCAGTGTACGCAGGGGAGGGTGACATCGCGGCCAGCTCGACCAGTGACACGCCGACGCTCGCTAATGAGCATCAAAGCGGCTGTCCTTCAACTCGTAATGAGGACGTGAAGACAGTATCACACCGTAACATGGACTGTAACTGCAGTCTAGACAGTCCAGACAGAGCAATAATGGAAAAGATGAGAGGAAAATTTAAAGGAGCCGCATACACTATGTTTTCATCTCCAGACCATTTATCCTGTTCCTGGTCTTGGGACACGCAGCAGGGCAATAGTGGCCTCACAGGTCTATGGTTCTGGGTTTAAAGCTCGGCTCAGGCCTTCCTATCTGGAGTTAGCATATTCTCCCCATGGTTGCGGTCCTTCTAAAAACATGCTTCTCAGATTATTTGAAGACTAAATTGTGAGTGAGAGTGTCAATGCTTGTTGGTCTATATGTGCCCTGCAACCAGTTCAGGGTGTACTGCTGCTCACCCAAAGTCAGCTGGGATAGGCTCCAACTCACGCGTGAATCTGAGTATGAGTAGTATAGAAAATGGATGGAAGAATGGTCTTTGGACACTAGGGTCTATCCCTGCATATCACCGCTTATCACCCTTTGCAAAACATTTTAAGCCACACACCCCCGCTCTCCAGGACTGGTTTTCTCCAGGTACTACTTCCTCCCACATTCCAAAAATTAATTAATTGAAGACTAAATTGTCATTAAGTGTAACTGTGAGTTCGTATGACTGTTTTTGTTTATGTGCCCTGCGATTTGCTGGGCAACTAGTCAAGGGTCTGTAGCACCTCAATTGCAAAAGATAGCTGGGAACAAGCTCACCCACAACATCCTTTCAGCACCCCCACTCCCCCTCCCAAAACGTCCAATCAAAGCACATTTATGTGGGGACAATGTACTGTAAATGTGTAATTATTATAGCAGGAAATTACACTGACAGTCCCTCACCACCCCTGGAGGGCACTCATGCAACCCCCAGGACACAGTGTGGGGATCCCTGTTTTAGTACCTGTAGTATGCAAACGCCACATTTCTAAGCCCACAACCCAAAAACTAACCACTGGACCACAGTGCTGCCTCCTGCATTTTCTACTTGCCCTCACACTAACCGACACATGACTGCTTATTCATCATGTGAAACTAGATTCATGAGCATTCCTAATTATGCAAAAGGGTCCCACTGCAGCAGCATTAAGCGCCCCCTCGCTCTCTCAAACCGACCGCTTGTATACACTTCCCGGCATCCTTCCCCTGCTCACGCAGTCTCCAGAGCTCATCTTAAAAGAGGAGGATGAATGGCGTGTAGAAGTACGGGTCACACGTCTGTTTGATCCGGTGATAACGAGGGGGCTGGAGAAATCATCTATCTGCAATAATCCCTACGAGTACGGGAGAGATGCGCCGAATCACGCCAGCGGATGACAGATGCATACACTTATCACCATATTCAGCAAGGGCCTTCATTATCACTGTAATGTGAAGCAGGGGAGCCCGCAACCAAAATGTCCAATTATTCAGCGTCTCGTTTATCAGCCCTGGCTTCACACGCTGAGGTTTTAGAGAGGCCAGACTGGAAGCAGACAGGCGTTGTTGTTTGTTTTCATTGGAGGAGTGAGCATATGAAAACACACACACACGCACACACACATACAGAGGAGAGGTTATCAAAAAAGAAGATGACGCCACTTTAGTCCCCTTTAAATCAGGCTGGAATTACACTGCATAGTTTAAGTAACACCATTTTTTGCTCTCAAATGGTGCACTTCGGATACGGGTCATGGCAGCATAATTATAAAAAGAAACGTTTCGGATATATCTTCAGCTTGGAATCAGGCCTCTTTCAAATGTGAATACAAATCAGATACGTATCGGATAGCTCTTTATGCGAGTGCAGCATAAACGCATGGATTGGATATACTGTAGTCCGCTGTTAATGTTAGCTTGATGTCATCGAAACATACAGATCGCTGACATACACACCAGTGTCTGTCCAGACAACACGAATAAACCCAACAAAAAGCTCCAACTATGAATTGAAACAACAGTGAAACATAGATGACTAAAAATGGTCTGAACATATAATATTAGAGGTCTGTCCATCATTAAATAAGCAAAACAATAGCCGACTGTGGCCAGTAGAGTTACGGGGAAAGAATCAGTCAAAGCCAGGTGAATGCAACACAATAATAAATTGCAAACATGAAATGTATAGAAAATACTGTATGGAATACAAAATAAAATAATTAAAAAAACATTTATTTCATAGTTTAAGCCTGAAAATACCACTCCCACAACAATGTTGATAATTTATTTAAACACAGTTTAATGTATTTAAGCAAAAAAAAAAAAAAAATCTTAACATAAAAATCTGTGATATGGCCGGACCATGATCGGTAAACCTAAAGTGGGGGGTTACTGTTTTTATGTATTATTTGTCATTCTGTATTTGGTCATTCTGTGTTGTCACTTTAACATTTGTGATTTACATACAATTTGTGCGTCTGCGCTTGTGGTTTGTTTCATGTGTTCCGTGCATGTAAACACAGCCGTATTGGATATGTGTCACTTGAAATGTACAAGGAAATAAACAGTCAATATAGGTACTAAATTGGAATTGTGCACTTGGACCTGCAGTGTAAATCCAGCCTTATTTGCCGTAACGTTTCCTCCTCTTCTTCAGTCACAGTGAAGGCGAGGATCCCATTTCCAGCTGGAGTCCGTGTCAGGATAATCATGTAACCATTTACATTTGCCAGAAAGCAGTATGGAGATGAGATGGGGAGTCAGCAGGAGGTTTGACACACACGAACATAGACATAAATACACAATGACAAATATAACTAAACACAATCGCAAACGCGCCTGTCCACGGTGTCGCAGGACAGTCTGAAGTCACTTCACCCATTCGATTAGGAGGCCGTCGCCGCCGTCGTTGTTGCTGTGCTTGCAAATGAAAGGCTGAGGCGAAACGAATGAACAAAACAAACGCGCTAATGATTGTTTAGACAGCGGAAACATGAGGCAATTTTGGCTGATTATCACGACAATGTCTGCCAATGACGCTATTGTTAGCGTACTGGCCCGAGCTTGGGGGGAGAAAAAAAACAGAGTGATTGAGAACAAAGCAGGGACAGCTGAACCCTTCATCTTTTATTCATTACATAAATGACATTTTAACAAGAGAAAATTCCTCATTATTGCTTCATTGTACTGTATTAGATCTCTGTCTCGCAGATTGATAGAGTGATGGTGCTTTTATGAATATCAATATGTTTAGACAGAAGGGCTGGTGAAGACCTCAGCCAAGGTCAAAGATATATGTTATGACAACAGCCACAGTGATAACGCAGCAATCAGGTCAATAGACGGAGATATGAGTGGAAAAATAGTCTGTACTATGAGTTGTGATGTATATCTTTTTAATTGCTTAGAAAAAACAATACAATTGAACACATTATAAACCAAACAATGTAAACTACTGCAACATTTTTTTTTTCTTTTGTGAGAGGAATTTTTATGTTTGACTTACAAACACCCTGTCATCCTCCACGTAGAAGCCAAAATGGTACAGTACAATTGTCAACCTCTGTGAAACCAGAAGTTTTCTGCTAACCAAACTATGGATGGACAAGCAAACAAACAAACGAACAAACATTTTCCATAGAATATATATATGACACAATTGTGAACATTGTAAATGTTCACAATTGTGATGCTAATTTCCGTTAGCCTGTTATTTAGAACTGCCACTGTGTGTTAGCATCAAGTGCCTCATTGCTTCGTATGTTAACCATAAATTTGAGAGGCATTATCACATTATTGGCATTGATTTTAAGTTGTTTAAGTCTGATGTTATGGTTTGTAATTGAACAAAAAAGCTTTATGCGTAGTTGTACTTTACTTTTATCAGGACTTCATTTGAAGTGGTGGCACGGTGGACAACTGGTTAGAGCGTCTGCCTTACAGTTCTGAGGACCGTGGTTCAATCCCCGGCCCCGCCTGTGTGGAGTTTGCATGTTCTCCCCGTGCTTGCGTGGGTTTTCTCCGCGCACTCCGGTTTCCTCCCACATCCCAAAAACATACATGGTAGGTTAATTGACAACTCTAAATTGCCCGTAGGTGTGACTGTGAGTGCGAATGGTTGTTTGTATCTGCCCTGCGATTGGCTGGCAACCAGTTCAGGGTGTACCCCGCCTCCTGCAGGTTGATAGCTGGGATAGGCTCCAGCATGCCCGCGACCCTAGTGAGGAGAAGCGGCTCAGAAAATGGATGGATGAATGGATGGGTCTAAACATTAAATCAATGCCTCTCATTTGGAGAACAAAGGTAGTGTCATCTGGTAAGATCAGTTCATAGACCCCCCCCCCGTGAAAAAAATTATCCCAAGACAGAATTTTTGCATTTGAATCAAAATGAATCAAAGAATAACATACAGTACTTCTTTACTCTGACAAGAGCTGCAATGCAGCCACTTTCGTTGTTTTACGGGCCCTCACCACTGAGGGAAGCTTGCATTTAACCTCGCTCCAATGAGCTGCACAGATAACATCGGAGCACCACCGGAAGCTGAAAAGGAACCATCGCTGGAGGAGGCAACCGCTGCAGATTAAATGGGAGACGTTTTGTCCAACACAGCTTGAAAGATGACTAAGAGCGTCCAGGTAACAAACAAGGCTAAATAGCCAGTTGGCTAGCTGGAAAGGTGGTAGCTTGGTCCGGGCCCGAAGATTTATGACACCGACAAGCACAAAACAGCCCTAGAATTCTACCTGTGGCTAAGGTACGGCGAGGGGTCCTGGTTAAAGTAAGCCATTTAAAGCTAAAAAGAAAAAAAATTCTGTATGGAGATTCAGCAGCCACAACGTGTCACTCAGAATGTGGCACCCGACCGCCTCGCTTACCGGTTCAATAGATAGTTTTCAAATAATCAAAGATTCGATTGTCAGTCGCTTGTTATTCGTTACTGTCAATATAAATAGCGAATGGGGTTTTAGGGTGCAAGTCTGATCACTATGTACAATACAGTCATGCAGACACAAATGATGAAGAGTAGACTTCTTCTGCTGTACTACAACTCAATAAGTTTCTGTACTATTAGTAATATGTCGTAGAGGATGAAGAATATATGCCTGTGAGTATTGTTATATTATCTGTCTACGTGTGCTGTTCCACAATATGGGTTCAAATATCCGTTGCTTAAAGGGCTATACAATCGTGACTATCGACATTTCAAGGCAACATATGTGAAGATGACGTCTTTTGTGGTCATTAGCTTTCCAGTAGTCTCTTAACTTGCTTTACATTTCTACGTCTCCACAGTGGTCCCTACCTTTTCATTAATTTCATACTCAAATTTATATACTGGTCATTTTTCCGAAAATACCTCCACTAATAGTCACTCTCCCTTACAGGATGCCTCCTCCATCTGCAGTTGAGTAAATGAACTTCCCCGTCCACTGTTTACAGAAATGTTTTTTTTTTTTTTTTTTGCCTACATCCAGACATATAATGCAATAAATATTTAGTCTGACTAGTGAGGAGAGTTGTTAATAATAATAATAATAATGATGATAATGACAATGATAATGATAATCAATTTCAAGGTAATTTTTTTCAAGTAGCATGTGCTTTGTCTTTAGTCTTTCTGCTGCAGGTTTGAGTCCTGATCATAAAACACATTTCAGCATTTCTATTCATCGCAGTATATTCTCTAATGCACCGGTGCGTTTGGATTTACATTTTTTTCTGAGAAATCTATGTGTCAGTCAGCCGTGAGGCGAGTGTCGCCTGACAAGTGAGAATACTTTATTCAAATTGGTCTGGGGTGGCCGAGAGCAGACGATGGTAAACGTCTGAATACCAAATGAGGTATTTATGAAAAACTGAGCCTCGTTGTCCTCCATCCTAAAGAAGCATTACGCTAGCACGAGATGGGGAAAGTGGAAATGTTGACCTTTTCCGCCTGGTAGTATGGGCACACACACACCTCACCATCTCAGCTCTGGGGATGTTATCTCAAATAATTACCGTCGGCCTCCCTTGTCCCCAGTGGCGGCTGCTTGTGAGCGGGTACCAGACAACAGCGGGTCACCACGGACGGGCTCCATGCAGGAGGAAGTGAGTGTTAGCAGAGTGGAAGATCTAAAACCGGCCTCCTATGGCCCTGGCAACGGCTCTTAATTAACCACCCAGGTATTCTTGAGCCGCACGGCCCGCTGCCCGGCCGGCCATATGGCTGGAGCAGCGCCACAGTCCTAATTGCCAGGGGAAGCGCTGCATCAAAAAGAGCTCAGCCAATATAAAGCTTGTGTAAATTATTTTTAATGGTTCCCTTCTGGCAGGGGTGCGTGTTTGTCATCTCAAAAAAGAACGGCCAGGGCGATTTAGTCGCCCTTGACCCTTCTTTTTTTTGTTTTTTTGCTCCCTGTGTGACGGCATGACCTGTCTACGTGATTCCCGCCTGTCTCACACACACACGGACACCTAACACAGACACATACATACACACAGACACACACACACACGCACGGCCCGAAGAGCCATGAGCGCTGTCAGCCAGCAATACCCACCCCACCCCCGCCACCATGAACTGAATGAGTGGTTATATTGCAAAAAGTGTCAAGAGCTAATTCCGAATGACTCACTGTTGTTGAATGTAATCATTGGTCACCATGTTGCTGTAAATCTAACATGTTAAATTCTAACTAAATATGCCCTCGTCGATAGACGTAACCTTAAAGGAGAACAGGTGGTATGATTAAGGTTGTGTTCACACATGCAGAATAAATTCGCATAGCGTTGATTCTGGCAAGCAAAAACATACAGTGGGTCCTTGGTTTATGACAGAGTTCACTTCCTACAGCGACGACGTAATCCCAATTTGTACACAAGTTGGAACGCTCACTAACTTACGCAAAAACAGTAGTAAAGTAACAGGAAATAAAAAACAATAAACAAGAAAATGACATATAACAGAACCTCAGAGTGCCCTCTGTGATGACATATTATGTCGAGCGCCGTTAGTAACCTCAGAATCTTGTATGTCGGGACCATCGTAAAGTGAGGACCCCGTGTTGTCCTAGTAGCAACATGATCATTTCCAATGCACGTACCAAGCTTTAGTTATGATAAAATGATACGAAAACCTTCATCCCTCAATTACAGTGAACAAAATTATCACACTTACTGATATTATCATGCTAACAAATTGCTGGAATAACTAAAATATTGCTGATACTTGCACATAAAATTGCTGCACAATTTACAGTGACACCTTAACCTACGAGTTTAATCTGTTCCATGACCAAGCCTATAACTCAATTTACGCATATCAAATCATTGTTCACCAATGAAATTAATTGACATTGCATTAATCAATTCCAATTCCCCAAACAGGCGCCACAGACGCCGACTGGTTAGCACATCTGCCTCACAGTTCTGAGGACCCGCCTGTGGGAAGTTTGCATGTTCTCCCCGTGCCTGTGTGGGGTTTCTCCGGGCACTCCGGTTTCATCCCACATCCCAAAAACATGCGTGGTAGGTTAATTGACAACTCTAAATTGCCTGTAGGTGTGAATGTGAGTGTGAATGGTTGTTTGTTTGTATGTGCCCTGCGATTGGCTGGCGAGGAGTTCAGGGTGTACCCCGCCTCTCGCCCGAAGATAGCTGAGATAGGCTCCAGCACGCCCGCGACCCTAGTGAGGATAAGCGGAATGGAAGATGAATGAATGAATGAATTGCCCAAACAACACCACTATATAATATAGTGGTGTGTTGATGTGTTCCTTTATGGGACGTGGCCTAATGAGTGACATTATCAAGAACCTGGAGTCAGTCGGGCTGGCCTTTCACTAAGTGATTAAGTCAGTGTTAGCATCTCCTCCATGCTCTCTTTGAGTGTTTTCATTGCATTCATGTGTTTGTGACTCATTCACAAAACAACTGAAAGTGCATCAGTGACTGTTGCACTCCTCTTTTTGCGAGCTCGCTGCAGAGAAAAACGAGCAGGAGCACCCATAAAGATGGGCCTTTTGCTTCATAGAGTCAGCACTTCATCACACGAAGAAGCCATACAAGCACTGAAAAATATGATTTTTTGGCATCTGACCCAAAATTGCCCGCCTGCAGTATGCGTAAAGGTGGGCAATTTTGGGTGGAAATGGTAGCGAAATTGGTTCCATGCCTGCCCCTTTTCTTGTTTCCCCTTCAGCCACCTTCACTCCCTCCCTGGCCCTCGCTTTCATTTCCCCCTCAGTTTGCTTTGCTAATCGTCCCAGGAGGGGTCCGCCAGGGATAAAGTAAGCAGCTCATTGCAGTTTTCCGCTTGTGTTATTTTTGACCGTCCTTCTTGTACAAGGATGTTGTTGCGGAGAAGATGAAGGTGGTGGGAAGGTACCTTCCCGCTCCGCCTCACCACCACCTCTCCTCCCGTCCACCTCACAATATGTCAGGAACATGGGACATTTCCATGCCCCCTCCCACCACCTCCTGCGGGTCTCAAGCCAGGCCGCCGGTGAGCTGTTTTTATAAGGAAGCGAGCTAGCAATCTGGTCAGAGCGACCTCACATCTGCCCTGCTAATGACGACGTTGGCGTCCTCCCAATTTGCCTTCCCTGTAAACTGTCCTGTATACCCGCACGGGTCACGTACACCACAGGGTTAGCCTGCAAAACACAAGGGAGGTACAAGGCGGCACAAATACAAACATTTGTACATGGTATAAGTGCTATTTACACAAAGGTGTTGATATGTAGTAATTTGACCTTAAAATAACTGCTTTGAAATTGAATACAATCACTATTTTATGGAGAATACCAACATTTTCAGGGCTTCAATAATATTTGGTGGACACAATTGAAAATAGAACCATATTCTTTTTTGTACGTCACCTTCAATTGCGGCGGCACGGTGGCCGACTGGTTAGAGCGTCAGCCTCACAGTTCTGAGGACTGGGGTTCAATCCCCGGTCCCACCTTTGTGGAGTTTGCACGTTCTCCCCATGCCTGCGTGGGGTTTTCTCCGGACACTCCGGTTTCCTCCCACATCCCAAAAACATGCATGAATTGGAGACTAAATTACCCGTAGGTGTGAATGTGAGTGCGAATGGTTGTTTGTTTGTATGTCCCCTGTGATTGGCTGGCAACCAGTTCAGGGTGTACCCCGCCTCCTGCCCGATGATAGCTGGGATAGGCTCCAGCACGCCCGCGACCCTAGTGAGGAGAAGCGGCTCAGAAAATGGATGGATGGGTGGACCTTCAATTACTGCTTGCTTCTTTATGGCTCTTGCCTTTTCTTTTTTTTTCTCTAGTCAGTGAAAACGTTCTCTATTAGGTTTGGATTAGGTGACAGACAGGGTCAATTAATTATCATAGTATCATCATATTCAATTTATTTACCTTCAAAATGTTTAGTTGCCTTCATGGTACGTTTCGGGACATTATCCATCTCCTATCCGTTTTGTAAGATTTGGCTTAGGAGTCGCATGATCAATAAACACGAGGGAGCCTGTTCCATTAACAGCTGCTGTATGCCATGTCCAAAACTGCCTCCACCATGTTTGACACATACTGCAGTAAGCTATGGATCAAGATCTGGTCCTTACCTTCTTTATTCTTTTCTCTTCCACATCATGTTTTCTGCCAAAGTCTCGTTTCTCCTGTATTGAACATAATTAAACCCTTTGCATTTATTTTATTTGTGCTGTTGTACTGGCATGGTATGACATGGCTCACAGATATCAACAACCCAACAGAAATGGACGGTGCAAAAAGGAGACGACGATGTCGCAGTGGGATTTGACAATGGTCAGATTCCGGTGGGAGGCCTTGAGGATAAGGTAACGCCCTTCGTTTGGAATGTCTTTCCAGAAAACATGTTTAACCAATACAATACCAATATATGTACCTCTTATGTCAGCTATCTCTTATGTGGCCAAAATAAGACAAATACAGCTAGCCGAACAGCAATCTTAACAGCATTTCACTACATAAATATAGAGGTACAGTAGAACCTCTGAACCCATGATATAGGTTAAATGTTACTTATAAATTGCTTTTACAGTGAATAAAAGGTGTATGATGGTAAGATTTCAACCGTGGAACGTATTATTTTAATTTTGTATTATTTATGGGACACATCGGATGTCAACCAGCATCTGTGAATAGCTTGTGTTCAACTTAAAGTTCCATTGTATCATATTGCCCCTGTAAAACTGATCTTTACATTATCTCTACATACTTCTAACCGTAATTTGTTTGAAGATTAAAATGGTTTTATAATAAAGTCAAAAACTGGTCTCCCCAATGACTTTATTCAGAGAATGCAAACACATTCCTATACACACATGCACATTACTGGCTTCCTCAAATATGGACCATAAACCTCAGGATAACTCAAACTAAAAACCCCAGCTGCTCCTTCGTCCAAACTCCGGCTTAATGACTTGGTTGATGCTTGGTACCGCACACAGTGCACTTGAGTGGAAATGAAAGCATAATTGCCGCCATAGATCCAACACACAGTGAAAATAGTACGAGCACGCCTTCATGCATTTAACCGCACCATCAGCCCCCCTCTCTCTATCTTTTGACGACATCAGAGTCATTACTGCACCATATTTTAATGGTGTTTTCCCCAAAAACTTCACATAGGCGAGTCACGCTATCGGGCGTAAGTGTCGCCAAACAGACCCTCGTGCATTGACTTGATCTGCTGCCAGTTTAATGTACCTACCCTGTGAAGCAGCTCCAAATCTCCTGATTGGCGGTTACTGCATCTTAGGCCAAATGAGACGGCGACACAGGCGGCTCGTTCCTGGTTTTAATGAGCCTCACGCAGCGAGACAGGGAATGAGATATCGGCCAACGCGGGGTAATCTGAAATGCCCTAAAACAGCAGGGCCATGAATTACGCAAAAGACATGCATGCCTGAAACAGCAAACACTTTGTTAAGCAGTCTTTTGTGCTGTCACTTTGACTTTCCACTTACTTTCAGTTTGTCTGGACAAGCCTCCTCTATCTGTCTGCTTTGCAAACACTCCACTAATTCTGCTGTATTGCGACCTTAAATTAATCCCCTATTCATCTATGGTTGCAAAGTGAAAGATTACACAAGAAGCCTTATTTTTTTTATTTATTCTGGCCCTATTATGTAGATGAAGAAGACTATTCAATGAGTAATTTATTTGTCCGCTAACTATCTACTTTTCTTAACATCACCAGCAGCTGTTTTTGTTTGTTGTTCAGAATCAGAATCAGAATCATCTTTATTTGCCAAGTATGTCCAAAAACACACAAGGAATTTGTCTCCGGTAGTTGGAGCCGCTCTAGTACGACAACACTTTTGAGACAGAAAGACATTGACAAAAAAAAAACAGTCACTGAGCAGTAAAGGGTTGCTAGTTATCTGGTAATGCCGGTACATTTTTTTTTTTTTTTTTTTTTTTTTGACAGTTGTGCAAAAAGATGCAGAGTCCTCGAGCAGTTCGAATGACTAATATTGCTATAGTCTGGTGCAATGACCATGTTGTTGTTTTGCTTATGGTGATTACTGTTGCAACACTTTTACCTCGTTTTGTGTTCATAACTACACATTACCCCAAAACACTATCTCTTTCTTCCAGTTTAATAAATTGCATAACTTTTTCTGACGAAGGTTTGACACCACTTCACTTGAATTATTCCTACATCCACTTGGATATTGTCTGGTGGCATGCATTACAGTGTCTATAACTGCATTTCAACTTAATGTCCATCCTCTCTAAAACCAGTTGACCATGTTTCTATTAATTAGTCATGTTGGGCCCATCTACATGCTATAGTGCTTTCAGGTACTCTAGTACAGTGGTCCCCAACCTTTGTTGCACAACGGATCGGTTTAGAGTAGACATTTTTTTTTCTCACGGACTGGTTGTCAAGGTGTGACATATATTGACATATATATAAAATAAATCAACACGACCGGCTTAAAAAACGAATGCTAAATACAGGAAAAATACAACTCACCATGACGCATAACGGACAAAAGAAGCTTTCTTTTTCTTTGAGGTCGTAGGCTCTTCTTCTGGCTACTCAGGTGACCTTTTTCCTTTTGAAAAGTAGCACTCGGATGATGTTTTTTACTAATTTTTGCTAGTTTGCGGACTTATTTTTAGTAACGTATCACGTGACCGACGTGCAGTCTAGTTTTGTTTTGTTCTGCTCTAGTAGACTGACAATCAAAGAGGAGAGCCCATCCATGTACTATAAGTCACACAATAACATTTTCTGATATGCCATCACCCTTAAAAGGCCCAGATAATATCAACCCAACTTTTACTTATTTATTTTTATTGTCGCCTCAAATGTTACAAATACACAGATCTGGCTGACCAGTGAGCAACCATGCTGCAGTGGTTTACATCCCCCATATGATATCAGCGCCACACCCTTGGAACCCTGACTGACCATGTACTATAAATAGTAACTTGTAATACTCGGTAGTCACATCATCCAACAACTGACAATAGATTTATGTTTTGAAAGTGTTCAGCATGCACGAGTGCATGGTATAAATCAGTTTCATGTTTAAATCTTTCCCCATAGCTCATTCAAGGGCTTAGATGACTATATATTGTCACATCATTATACTGACAAAATATAAAAAAGGAGGCACATTTACAGTATAACTGGTCCAATAGAAGCGGTCCCTTCCAATATTAGTTCAGTTCCACGAGACCCCTTTGAGGGTCTCCCATAGGCCGAGCCTTTTGTCCCATCGCTCATCAGCTTGTCAGGCCGATTTAGTTGAGCTAAATGATGCTTGCAGGTGTTCAGGGGCTGCTATTCTTGGACCAGACAATGGGGAGAACCATCACTACCTCAGGTTTATGTCATATGGAATTAGATTAGCAAATTTTAGATGGACAGACCAAGGGTTTGTGTGGTGGTGGATTACAGCAGTAAATGGAGAACATAGACAGGACAATAGATGTTAGTTTTGACAATTGACAACCCAGTAGTTTTTAACCAGAGAATGGCTAATCCTTTTTTTGGGGAATGCTAATTTATGTTGTCCACAAAGGTATCTTGACATATTTGGAAATAAGATGTTCAATTAATACAAATAACTTCCAAAAGCTGCTCCAATTCCCTTGATTTGCCACTCCAGTTGTTTGTCCACAAAGCTAATGCAATGATTCATAAATGTGTTTAACCGAGAAAAAAAAATGACAAGCAAACAGCAGCAGCTTATTAAAGCCTGCTGAAATACATACTGGAGTCTAAAAACTTAATTTCAAAACAACAACAACAAAAGTGATATGATATGTTTTGAAGGGATGGCGTTTCAACTCGACAAACAGCGCCATATTTTGATGTCGACTTGGTGCCAAAGCAAACCGTGATCACACAGACAACAAGAGAACGGCCGTGTAAACATTGCAGCACAAAAGAAACGTTGAAAACCGATGATGGGTTTGCGATGACGGGTGATGGATGCTTTGAAACGCAGCCGGCCCAGTATTGTCAGGTGCCAACGACTCGCCGCTGCGCTGGTATCTCTTTTGTTAACAGGCTCATTTGGAGTTATTCCGTCTGTCTTGTGGCGTGATAAAAACTGTTCTTCTTGGGCACATTTATAGCAGGCAAAATGAGCTTATTTTAAAAGTTGCACGTTTTAATAACCAGACGCTTTCTCCTTGGCTATACCCGCAGCAGCGTGATCTATTGTTCGGCTAAATTATGGTGCCACATGGTGGTGCGGAGGGGGCAAATTCATTACCGCTCAGGGTCGTTTCCTCCCAAACAAAAACATTTCATTGCAACGGAAAAGCCAAATTAATATTGGCTTTGCACGAAGCTGATTTTATTTGCTAAAGAACTGCCACTTTCTCCCCCCACTTTCTCTACCGCATGAAGGATTGAACGTGAGCGCTAACTAAAATGACTTCCGAACCGGCACACACACATCTAATTTCACTCCCTTTGTTTCTTTGCCTTTGTCACAGCCATAAACACACAAAGCAACACACGCACGCCACGTATGCATCGCAAAAACATTTCATCCTTCCTTTCACCAAAAGGCCTTTGTTTCTGCATGATGCCTTGCCATCAAAGGCGCCTCTAGTCTCACTGTTGACTCTGGATGAGGCTTTTTGACGTCACCACATTTAACTGTGTCAAAGTCTGCACATCAAGGGTCTGCTTAGCTCGTTTGATGAGCAAACGGTGTGGGGACTGTAATGAATAAACGTCCGACGTGTCTGCAGTAAAGATGGCATCAAATTCTAATGACGGGACAATAAGGGGCTTTTTACTCAACATCGTTCTTAACTGCAAATGGATATGTCATTTGGGCTTTTGTGTGTCTGAAAATGAAAAATGCGTGTAAAATTGTACATTTTTGAAAAAGTGATAATTTTTGTGCAACAGTCATCAGTGAAAAACATTAAATTTGAACATGTACGACTATGTCACAAGCGAGTATGGTGATTAGCACTGCACAGCAACTCCCACCACACACCAGTACCACTGACTCGCTCACTTCCCATGTCCTGTCCGGCCCTACTCTTTTCCGTCCTGTCCTATTAAATTTAGACATGCACAAGTACGATAAGCCCCGAGTATTGTGATTGGCACTGTATAGCCACTCCAAGGTAGCCCTGCAAGGCTCACTGCTGCTGTCCTGTCGCATCCTGTCCTATTTGTTACTCATCATGGTTCACACGGTGTACACATATGGATAAAACCCAACTACTTGGTAAGGTGTTGTTGTCTTCTACTCTTGTTGTGTATCACAAATCAATTGACAATGACTCCAGGGCTGTTGTTGTGTTGGTGATTTTATCAGAGCATACAATACCAATACAAGACCTGACATCAGAATCTGAATCATCTTTATTTGCCAAGTATGTCCAAAACACACAAGGAATTTGTCTCCGGTAGTTGGAGCTGCTCTAGTACGACAACAGACAGTCAATTGACAGTGAATACTTTTGAGACATAAAAACATAAATGCACAGTCAGTGAGGAATTAAAGGTTACCAGTAATGTGGTAATGCCGATACGTTTAAGAAAAATATTTTTTTTGGACAATTGTGCAAATGATGCCGATTCCTCTAGCAATTTAGAGCAGTTTTAAATGACTAAGAGAACAACAATAGTCTGGTGCAATGACCATTGTGCAAATGGCGCAGAGACTTCAAGAAATGTATGTAGTTTAAGGTTACTAATAGTTCGATAATCTGGAACAATGTCAATTGTGCAAATGTTGCAGATACTTCTAAAGCTCAATGGCCACTATTGGTCAACAACAGATATGTAAGTTGTGCAGAGTGGTGAGACTACAACAGTGAGTGCACGAATAAAGTATAATTGGCCCAACAGAGATGTGAGTACAATCTCAAGACAAAATTGGAAGCATGTTACATTGGAATTGTAAATTAACTGTTTTAGAAGTTAATGGCAAGAGGGAAGAGGCTGTTGGAATGTCTGCTAATTCTACTTTGCATTGTTCGATAGCGCCTACCTGAGGGAATGAGCTGGAATAGGTGGTGACCAGGATGTGGAGGGTCCAAGAGAATTTTGCATGCTCGTCTTATTTCTGGCAGTGTGCAAGTCCTCAAGGGTAGATAGGGGGTACCGACAATCTTTTCAGCAGCTTTGATTGTCCGTTGCAGTTGAGGTGGTCCTTTTTTGTATCCATCCATCTCCTTGACCGCTTATCTTCCTAGGGTCGCGGGCTGCTGGAGCCTATCCCAGCTATCCTCGGGCGGGAGGCGGGGTACACCCTGAACGGGTCACCAGCCAATCGTAGGGCACATAGAAACAAACAACCATTCACACTCACATTCACATCTACGGGCAATTAGAGTCTTCAATCAACCTACCACGCATGTTTTGGGGATGTTGGAGGAAACCGGAGTGCCCGGAGAAAACCCCCCCAGGCACGGGGAGAACATGCAAACTCCACACGGGCGGGGGGCCGGGATTTGAACCCCGGTCCCTAGAACTGTGAGGCAGATGTGCTAACCAGTCGTCCACCGTGCTGGCGTCCTTTTTTTGTGGCAGCACCAAACCAGACTGTGATGGATGAACACAGGACTGATTCGATGACTGCTGTGTGCCTAATTCTAATGCAGCATTCGGAACTGGAATTTCTGATACCCGAATAGTATATTTGGACCATGTTCAACCAGCAGGAAATTAATGCACACCAACTTGTTCAAGATACAAGACTTTTGACTCCACAACATTGGTAGCACCTGCAGAGACATTAAAAGACTACAAAAAGCAAGTCCATTTTAAAATTGGATTTTCTTAAATTAAGGCCTTAATTATTCAGAACAATTACACTTAATCAGCCATTAAAATGTCTTAAAAATGCCACATACACAGTTAGCAACATTGTTGTAATTTTTTAAATTGTAAAGAATCTGATGATTTTGTTATTAGTCTAAAATCGCTATAAAAATGTCTTTTCATACAGTCGTATATAAAATCTTGTAAAATTTGCAATATTATGATGCAGTATTGCCCACACATAGTAGCACTAAATAGCACTGCAAGAAACTGCAAAAACCCTGTCACACTGAGCCCATCTGTCGTGACAAGGCTCGCTAACAAACAACCACAATGGAAGAGATAAGAGTACTGTATTAAAGGAAGTGAATATTATCTGAGAGGAAACTGAGGGCAGCAAGAAAACTGAAAAAGTGAAAACGGTGGAATATTAAACTACAGCATCAGACTTGTGACCCAACAAAATGGTAAACTGACATTGTAGAAATGTACAGTATGTTGTCAGCCAAGTTTTGAGGTCGGCCCTCATGAAGTTCAAGTGGACCAAGAGTATTGAAAATACTTTCAGATAACAAAAGAGCATGTTTATTGGCATATTACAGCATTTATTCGGGATTTTTGCTTCGGACAAGATTGCATTGCGCTTCTGACCAAACTTCAATATTTAAACTTCAGTTAAATCTTTTATTATGTTGTTGTTGAGGAGAGCTTTCCTAAGCGCTTTCTTTTTCACTGATCAACGTATAGCATCGCTGAAACTACAGCCCTCATCCTCCTTCAAGTCTGTTTGTGCCAATGCCGCTTGCTTCATTAATCTGTTTCGCCTTCTGACTCGGCTTCTCATATAACTGATTTATTCAGCTCCCTCATCATCAAGTATGTGTTTATGGTGAAAACATAAAAACAATCAGGATTCTGATGTGCGAAGGATAGCGTTGCACACAGCTATTTATTTGGCCATAAAGATCCTATGCAAAGTCATCCCAAACGGATGGGGGGAAGGTCAGGGGCACGAGCAAGGAGAACAGAGATAGGGGCTTACATGCGCGATGGCTTTGAAAACCTGATGAAGTCCCGTTAAAAGTTTTATAAACATGGCCGAAGTTTATTGACTAGGACTGAAATATGCACCTTGTTTCCTGCCGCTGACTGCTGCTGACTGGCCAAACATGGAATAAACATGTCCCATAGCATGCTATGAAACCCTGTCAATTGGAATAAAGTCAGATTCCCCCCCCAAAAAAAACAATGCATTCATTCTCATTCAGCTGTAAGACTCATCTCCATAAAGTGAATTATAAATTACTAGCAACTCGACATCTACATAGATTGGCATGGTAAAAGTCAGCCTAGCAGAGTGGTGGATGTAGATGTGATGGTAGTGTTTATGTTGTGAAACAGATAAACAGCATACAATGTGCTGTGTAATATTACAAACAGCCTTTCTTCATCCGTTACAGCAAGCCACTATTCATGCATCACCATATCATTCTTCTACTTCCACTTTGTTGTCTTTGCCGCCGCCTTCCACACTCTCACCAAAATATTTGCCACATTCAGATCAACATCAGTCCTCTTTATCCATTCTGATTTTCTTATTCCAAAAAGCAAGCAACACTGTTGTGATGACTATTCCACTGTGCTACTGCAAACATAATTTCTTCTTCTGCTTTTACTTTTGTTCTATGACGCAACCTTTCACTCATTCTGCAATGTTGTACAATGTCCAAGATGTTTAGCACATTTTTGGTCAGTTGTGATTATATCATCTCTTGAAGCAAGCAAATTATCATGGAGTTGTGATTATTTCAATGTAATACTGAAAATAGTATTTCCTCTACTTCCGCTTTGTTGTCTTTTCCACCACTTTCCACAATTTCACCAACCTATTTGACACATTTTTTTGTCAATCCCATCTCTCTGTCCTGTTTTCTTATGGCCAGAAGAAAGCAGCGTATCACTCACTGTTGTGACTATTCTACACTTTCTTCAATCACCTGCCTTGACTCACATATGAACATCAGCGAAATTCTATTTTTAAACGATAGGGTTTAATATGAGGTGGGTCCACCCTTGTTAGCTATAACAGCTTCAATTCTTCTGGGAAGGCTTTTCCCAAGGTTTAGGAGTGTGTACTGTATTTGAGAAGTTTTGACCATTCTTTCAGAAGTGAGTTCGGGAGGTCACACACTGATGTTGGACGAGAAGGCCTGTCTCTCGGACTTTGCCCTAATTCATCCCAAAGGTGTTCTTAAGGGTTGAGGTCAGGACTCTGTGCAGGGCAGTCAAGTTCATCCACATCAAACTCTCTCATCCATGTATTTATGGACTATGGTTTGTGCACTTGTGCACAGATTTGTTGGAACAGGAAGGGGCCATCCTCAAACTGTTCCCACAAAGTTGGGAGCCTGGAATTGTCCAAAATCTCTTGATATGCTGAAGTACCATATTTCCATGACCATAAGGCGCACTTAAAATGTTATCCAAAATGGATGCGGCGCGCTTTATGTGCGCACCGAGTTCCAAAATCTGTAAATATTGTTGTGTGACTTTAATGAGCGCTTCGCTTGACTGACTGGGAGCATTTCCTGCCGACACGCTGTTTATATAGAGGAAGGCGGATGTGACTGAGGAGAGCATGCGGACGTAAAGGGGGAAGGGTGCGCGTGACAGAGGATGCTACAGACACGCCCCCGGTAGGTATATAGCGCCGGTATGTGCATTGTGCAAAACAACATCGGTTTGGCTAAGGACCCCCGAAAATGGCACCTATGAAGAGATACGCTTACGAAGCACAGTTTAAACTGCAAGCTATCAGTTACGCGGAGGAACATGAAAGTCAAGAGAATTCAAGATCAATGAATCCATGGTTTGCAAGTAGAGGAAGCAGGAAAACGAGCTTCGCCAAGTCAAGTCAAAAAAGAATAACAAAACGCGGAAACAAGGCGAGGTGGCCCGAGATGGAAGACCAACTCGAGCAATGGATTAATGAGCAGCCGGGAGAAGCGTCTCTACAGTCACCATTCGACTGAGGGCAATAACGCTTGCAGAAGAAATGAAAATCGAACATTTTCAAGGAGGTCCGTCTTGGTGCTTTAATTTTATGAAACGGTGCCATCTATCCATCTGGGCAAGGACTACCGTGGTGCAGCAACCTCCGGCGGATGACAAGGAAAAGCTGGCCATCTTCCGCTCCTACTGCAGTAAAAAGATTGCCGACAAACACATCCAGCCCAACCACATCACCAACATGGACTTTCGACATCCCGGTGAACCACACTGTACAGAAGAAGGGGACCACCACGATAGTGATACGCACAACGGGGCACGAGAAGTCGTCTTTTACTGTTGTGCCTGGTTGCCATGGTAATTGGACAGAAACGGCCACCTGTGGTGATTTTTAAGAGGAAGACGCTGCCTAAAGAAATTTTTCCAGCCAAAGTCATCGTTAAGGCCAATCAAAAGGTCTGGATGGATGAGGAGAAAATGAGAGAGTGGCTGAGTGAGGTGTACTTAAAGAGACCGGATGTTTTTTTCCACGCGTCACCGTCCCCGTTGATCTGTGACTCCATGCGCGCCCAACTCACAGCCGCAGTGAAAAACCAAGTGCAACTAAGACTGGGAGGCAATGCCGGGCGAGTTACGCCACCATATGTGAATGGATTGTGGATGCTTGGGCTAAGGTATCTGCTTTGACTGTTGTCCGAGCTTTCGCGAGCATCATTGCTGAACAGCCCCCCGGCTGACTCTGACAATGACGAGAGGGAACCCGGCATGTTTGATGGAGAACTTGCCCAGCTGTTCATTTCAGATACAGAAGATGAGGACTTTGATGGATTTGTGGATGAGGATTGATCAAAAAATAATGTGAGTACATTGCTAAATACTTCAATAAAGTACAACCGAACTCCGTTTTGCTCCTGCTGCCTTTTTAAAGACATTGTTTTAGTGTGCATGCATGCTACGGTATCTTTTAAGCTAGCGTATGTGTTCCCATTCCTGTGCCCAATAATACGGTGCGCCTTATGTATGTGTTAAATACAGAAATAGACCCCGTAACTGAGACTGCGCCTTTTAATACTGTGCGCCCTATGGTCGTGAAAATACGGTATTTAGAGTTACTGTCTCAGGAACTAAAAAGAACTCTAGTACGGTCTTCTTCTCCGCTCCACCGCGCTAGCCTCTGCTATTATGAAGCTTCCCGTCACGAGAATCGAGAAACTCTCAAGACGTGAGCATATTGATCCAACCTGTAGTATATGCTTGTCATTATTATTATTGTGAGTTGTTGTGTTTTGTTTTCAAGAATCCAATTTTGTTGTATTTACATCATACAATGACAATAAAGTCTTTCCATTCTATTTTCGTTCAATCTATATGTACAGCACTTTGTTACAGCTTCAATTGTTGTGCTCTATAAATAAAGTTGAGTTGAGTGTCTCCAGGATTAAGCCCTGCAATTCTCAGTACACATGGCTCTGTATAGTAAAACGGCGAATGGCCCATTAAATCAGTTATGGATCCTTTGACTGCTCCGCCGTTACTTGGATAACCCCATTCATAGTAACTTTAAGTAATTCCAGCAGATTGCAAGTGAACTTTGACGAGTTTAACTCTGTCATTGTTGTCACTATGTGTTTACCTGCTTAGTGGAAATTGTTGTTGTTGTAGTATTTTTTTGTAATTATTTTATTTTATTATTTTTTTCTGTCTTTGACACTAGTCATTCGTGTGACCAGTAATGCATGTCTGTAGATTTTTACTCTTTTGGGGTCCAAATCAATTCCGGAAATACTGTATATCCTGATTTTATAATTGCGAATAACAACCTGCATACAGTATCATGCACGGTTGTGACAATTCCAGCAACGTAAAACCTGACATAGCTTTTCTTCTACTGCTTCTGCTTTTTTACCTTTGTCACTGCCCTCCATACTTCTCTTTATTCACAGAATTTGGGCACAATTATTTCCCATTCTGAAAGAAAATTCACTAGTATTCTCTGAAACCACTTCAGATTTTGTCATTCCTAGAAAACAGTATGTTGTGACTGTTCCGCTATATTACCGCAAACATTTTTGCTCAAAATCAAATCAGTTTAAAAAAATAAATAAATAACTGCATAATACAAAGATAGGCACAGGAACAAATATACACAGCCTGTCCGGCATGATTACATATGAATTAAGCTAAAAATCATGGTCATGGAGGCTGGCGCATGTCTTTCCTTACGTAAAATACATGTACTGTACCGTGGCTGTGTTTCCCTGAACAACGAAACGTGCTACTTATTCCAAGTAAGGCGTTTATTGTGTTAACATGATTAGTTTATAGAGTATCGCATTCACAATTCTATAAGGTTGTTGGAAAATGGTGTCTTTATCTGATTAATATCATGAAATGACAACAAGAGGTCCACTAAGAAGCCCTAACTTTTGGTTGTAACATTACATAAAATCAATATTAGTTATTACTGTCGCAGGTTGAGTACAAAATGACAATCCTCATATCTACATTTGTCATCTGAGTGTGGAAGAATTCTATTTTTCTTTCTCCCGCAACATAAAGACCTTGTCACAGGCTGACGCGAAGACAGCTCAATCAAAGGACGACACAAAAAGCAGCCATGATCGATGATGAGACGCAAACACAGAGAAATTATTGGAAGGCATGGGGATTTATTTGCTCAGCTGTCACCACAAATTTGATGTCTGACGATCTTGCTCAGACTGCAGTGTAATACAGTGATCATTGTGGTTTTCATATGTCCATTATTATTTTGAATATAATTGATTAATTCAGGCCACACTGTCCTTATATTCAACCGCAAGTATAAAGTAAGCACCCGCAAGGCCGTCCCCTTGAAGAACCAATAAGCCAGACATCATATATATTTGCATACATTTAATCCCCCACTAACACCCAGACACATATGTTATGCGCACCCACACACACACATACATATAGACTGCATGTGTGAGTACACAAACAATTTCAGAGGTGCCCCCCGCTCCATATGCCCCAGACGTAATATTGTACATAGACTTCAAAATGCGATGTTTGGGTCAAGCCGACTTGCACTCCTAAGTAATTTATAATGCGCTTTTACTCCGAGGTATTGCACAATCTCATTATCGTTAGATTTTTGCATATTTAACAACGGTTTTTAATTAGAAGGTGTTTTATTATTCATGCACATAATTTGAGGCGAGCTCAGGCTGTTGAGGACGGGGAAAAGACAAGGAAAAGCCAAAAGATGCAGATTTGCTCTTTTTTTCTGTGTATTTGATTGCTTGCAAGTGATTCCAGACAGTAGTCTTGTAATGGCTCTTTTAATTTAGCTAATAGTTATCATGTCGGGTACCTTTATGCATTTGCTCACTTCCCAGCTATGGGAGTTGTTCCCCAGTGCTGAATCTGTATGAAGAAGTGTGCTTTGGCTCACGTCGTGAGCGTAGCTTTTTCTTTTCTATTTTTTTTTGCTGCTTCTCCTTGATGTATTATTAAAATTGGAAATGGACTCTGGGGACAGCATCTAGTTATGTGCTTTCATTTGCCGAATAAACCAAGTGTTGTTTTCATCTTTGCTCATGATTGTTAATGGCGTCGTTGATGAGAGGGGTGTGTGTGTGTTTGCTCTCGCTCTCTTTAGTGGCGCACGCCCGTCATTACTCTGGCCAAATAGCCCAAGCTGCTGATTTTGTTTTAGGTTTTCAATTAGTCAGTTGTCTAAGCACATCTGTTACTGGCAGAGGCCCAGAGCGCAGACGACCCACTCGGGCTGGCGAGGCTCACAAGCAGTCTGTCCTGTTTAGGGCGGGGGGATGCCTTGGTGGCGACGAGCACTTCGGAGCTCCTCAGGGGTGTGTCCCGGGGTCCCCTCACATTTTGCAGCCAAGTCTATAGAGAAAAGGTGCTTCCAAAAAAAAAAAAAAAAAAAAAAAAAGACACCCACCGCCTGTCCAAGCGCCTGTTTTCCAGCTTGGGTAATGCCACCTGCCTGTGGAGACTTGAGCGTTTGACGATTTATAGTTCACACCCCGCTGCTGATTATTGTTCGCATACATCTCCCTATATATTTCATTTGCTTTTAATAATTTATGTATCAGAGTCTGCTTATTCCCTCCCTCCTTGCGAGTGCTAAAATTGATGAATATACAATGCGCCGTCCTTTGAAGGGCTGTTTAAATGTAGACCGTCGCAAATAAACTGCCTATTTCCCGAGTGAAGTAGATGTGGTATTTAACTTTGTTCATTTTCTCTTGCGCCTTTTCTCTTTTCAGCATATTATACACAATGTGTTCACACGCGGGACCTTCCCTTCCGCTACAATGGATGTCATTAACTTCCTCCCCTGCACATTTAATATTGAGCCCCCACGGAAAGCATTATTATAAAGCAATGTAATGTGTTCTTTATGGTATTCTATTTACAGATAAAATGGCACATGATTCAACTTGGGCATTATCGTTTCATAGTGTGCCCTCATACTGTTTACACTGCGGTAATTAGACACGACAAAAAGACCACAGTACAGTCTTGCATTTTTGGGGGAAAATGGGCCTTGCTATGGACGAAACCTCATAGTACAAACTACAAACACTGATGATGTCAGCAATAGGAGTTGAACTAACTAGTCTACAATTTTATTTGATCAAAGTTTATCGTTTGACGAATCACTAATCATGTGTTTTCGGCATCACACCTTCCAATCAGCCAATTTACTGAGGACTTCCACCCGCCCATCTGGCTGCTACCATCTGTCATAAACAAGGTGATATAGTCTTCATACATCTACAGTACATTGGTCAGAGAGTACGAAAATTAGCTGTCGGTGGATGAGAATGGCAGTTAGCCTCGCTAGCTTCAGCCATTCCAATTGCCAGTTGTCTTAAAAGATTGATACCACCGTTAACTCCAGACTGGTGGCGAAGAATGAGGGCAGTGGCATAAAGTGAAACTGCATCTTCGTCACAATAATGTTGTCTAATAATGCACAGACAGCAACTGTGTTCTAACAAGATCTCGATACATTATAACATTTGCTTGACACAACACATACCATCATCGTGACACTTGCTCTGCCCGTCTGTCCACTGTGGGGGGGCAGCGCCTTCAGCCGCTCTGCCCCGTCTTTGGAACTCACTATCACCTGACCTCAGAGGCATTGACTCATTAACCATCTTCAAATCCAAACTCAAGACACACTATTACAGGCTGCCTATTCACATTAACATTTTCCATTTTAACAGATTTGTTTTATCTTCTGCTATTTGTATTGTGTTGCTTGATTTCTTTAATTATGTTTGTACGGTGACCTTGAGTGCCCTGAAGTAAATACAATGAATTATCCCCCAAAAAATATTGTGTCATGACATGACACTGAAAGGGACATGTACGTTGCTTTACGACACTGACGTCAGCGTAAGTCGTTCAACCCCTAGTCAATATATTAGTACACACTGTGATTCAGCTACAGTAGCATGAAAGGATTAAAAGGTTTAGCTTTTTCTTTGGCTTTTTTGTGATGATTCGGATGCCTCCCAGACACCTCCCTGGTGAGGTGTTCCGGGCACCGTCCCACCGGGAGGAGACCGCGGGGACGACCCAGGACACGCTGGAGAGACTACGTCCTTCGGCTGGCCTGGGAACACCTCGGGAACCCCCCGGAAGAGCTGGATGAAGAGGTTGAGGAGAGGGAAGTCTGGGCGTCCCTGCTAAAGCTACTGCCCCCGCGACCCGACCTCAGATAAGCGGTAGAAAATGGATGGATGGATGGATATTCCTTAAGCTATCATGCATGGTGTCATGTGACATCATCATATTGCACAAGACCTCAGTACCTAATAAGAGCTCAGTCAACAAACTCTAATGTGTTGTGGTTTGGTTTGTTTTTGTTTTTTTGTCGTTTGGGGACCTTTTCACAATTTATTCCAAAATGAGGATACCACAGTATTTAGCAGATGTTATGTGAAGAAAATATAAGCGGACTCTCATTCTAAGCACTAAGACACCAATTTCAGTCATTAAAGAAGTTAAGGTAGACTGTTTTTGTTTTTTTTATTATTATTTTTAAATTTATCATTAAAAAGGGCCAAATTGTTTTTACACTTGTATGACAGAACATTACATTTGTAATCTGTGGAAGGTGCAACAGAATACATGAAAGGATCCATCTATCTATTTTCTATACTGCTTATCCTGTTCAGGGTCATGTGGGAGCTGGAGCCAATCCCAGTTGACTTCAAGCGAAAGACGAACACCCTACCAGTCGCCCGTCAGTCGCAGGGCACATATGGAGATAGACATCAATTTGCTGTCACATTCACACCGTTACTGAGAGGAAACCTAACCCATGCTGCCTGCACCCAAGTCAGGTGACCGCTAAATCATCAATGAAACATGAAAGGATATTGTGCATAATAGTTGCAATTTTACATGCTATGCTGCTTGTTTCAATTAATTTACAACCCAAATGTGCTGAAATTAGAGGTGCTATGCTGGCGACGCGTGGTCAAGTTAAGGAACGAACCAACACAGACAGAATTAGCAGCCGAGAGAATGCTATTCGTGATATTATACTGAAATACTCATAACAGTGCATGGAATGCTGCTTGCTGTTAGGAATTAGAAAATCCAGAAACGGCTGACCCAAAATAAGAAAAACATTGCACTGTAGTTACTGTCTTTGCATTTGGAGTGAAATAGAACAATGAGGGAATACAAAGCCTTTATTGTTACGAGACATCAAGTTTCCATTGAAATTAGTGCTATCAGTGCTTCACCCGAATCATCTGATCCATCCATCCATTCATCCATCCATCCATCCATCCGTCATTTCATTTTCTACACCTCATTTGGGTGCCTATCCCTGGATGACTTTGGGTGAGAGGCGGGCTACATACTGGACTGGTTGCTAGTCAATCGTAATGCACAGAAAGAAAACACACAGCACCTGTGGGCAATTTTAGAGTATAAAATTGACCGAACATGCATGTTTTTGGAATGTGGGAGGAAACTGAAGTATTTGGAGAAAACCCATGCAAGCACAGCGAGAACATACAAACTCTGTTACACAGAGATGTTCCAAATGGGATTCAGACCCAGACACGGCAGGCAAATATTCCACCTTGTGGCCTCACCTGATTCATGCATCCAACATAAATTAGTCCAAATATTGCATTAAAAAGGGCAAAAATAAGGAGGGAGTAAAAAAAAAAAAAAAAAAACGAAGTAAAATCATGCATCCAAGATGAGTTTACTGTTTTGACAGTTATGTTTGTGTGTTGCGTGATCTAAAATGACAGTACAGTTAGATTTATACGTCTTCAAAAGTCAGCAGAAACACAGTTTGACTGTGGTCAGCGGTTTTCTATAGGAGCGAGCACGTCCGACCCCTCAATCATATTAAATCCCAGTCTATTTTCGGGGTGGGCGACACAGGCGTCCCGGCCCAGTAGAGCTGCAGCCAATCCCTGATTGTTGAGAGTTCGGGGAGGGTTCAGTCGGCAGCACCGTGGGGTCTGACTGATCCAAGAGGGACTCCCACTGGGCTTTAATAAAACATTTTGCTCATTGTGGAAAGTAATGACCAACAATGTAAACTTGTGACTCGACAACAGATGTTGGCATGCTTAGTGGAAACAAGGTGCTGTAAAATTAATTTCATTTGAATTATTTACGTGCTTGAGGAAGTAGGTGGGGGCGGCAGGGCGGGTTTTGTTGGCAACAACAGAAACATATTCAATTTGAGGTGAACTAGTGGGATGGAGGGGTGAAGGCAGTGGTGGGGGTTATGGCAAAGAGAACGATTGCATGTGTTCGCTCTTGGAATTCCAAAATGGGAATCAGAGCCACCACTGCTGACATCACCCCTGTGATTCATATTTAATAGGATTTATTATTTCATAGTGTCACTTCAAAGATTGCCCAGAATGTTTCCCCACAATAAAATTAAGCCAAATGAATATCTGGAGACCTGTAGTTGAAGGGGCATGATTGTTTGTGCTAAATTGGCTGAAGAAAAACATAAAAATGATTGTAATTAAAAGGACATTTTGAAAAGAAAAAAAGGAAGGACCAAGAGAAAAATACAATGAGTGAGACTTCACTGTTTTGATTTGTTTGTTGTCATTGCACATATTGCATATTAGATATACTTTATGCTTTAACTTTTATGATGAGGGAAATTACTGCTTATCTTTGGAACGTCAGTCACTTCACATTAACTCTAAACACATGTAATTTGAGGAGTATTCCATTTGTGAACATATTTTTTACTTAAGCTATATTGTAGTGAGCAGCAGCAGATAGTTAGGGTTAGGGTTAGGGTTCTTCTCTACGTCGTAAATAGTTAAAATTCCCGTTCTGTGTTTCTCATCACACTTTTTCTTGTTGCCTGTCACTGGTATCCTACTGTGGAGGCATCAGGAAAAAAAATAAAACAAGACAAACAATGCTTATGGATATGTATGGTCCTTATTTATGATATTTGCAGAGCAGGGAGTTTGCAGGTGATGGTATTTTTCTGCAAACGTTTGGAAAATAGTAATCGACGCAGTCTGTGAGCAAGCTGACTCGTCTCTGTCGGCCTGCCGCAATAATTACTATAGCGACTATATCGTTGGATAATTATTTTTTTTTCTCCCGAACTTGATAAATTCTCATTGTTGTGGTGACGCGAACTGACAGCCAATTGGACGGCTCTACTGCGGAGTTGTGGCTAGGCTAGTACCTATTAGCCACTAGCGGTGGCTCAGTCCAATACTCCACAGCCTTGCCCCACGCGCCGCACGTAGATCCACACAAAAGAGACATTTAAGGGAAAGTTAACTCTTTATTACTTAGCCATTTAGCTCGCTAGCTTCTTAGCTCATGGGCTAGCGAGCTAAGGAGCTAAATGGCTCGTTCGACCGCGGCATCGTTGTGTAAAATGTCAGCGCCTCGCTCGGACTTGTGTGTTCCCCACATAGAAAGGTTTACACATTATTCAGCCAGTCGTTTACTACAGCGAACGTATTTGATTGACAGGTGAAGGGCTCGTCTTCAATGCCTTCAACAGACACGCCGCGCAGTCCTGCAGCTCAAGGGCGGGCCTATTTTTCAGGATTTCAAAGCCTTATTTTACATACATGGTCATTTTTATTTTTATTGTATTTTTCCATTCGAAGATGGCAAGCTTTTTAAAAACACGATTGTGTAGTGTGACATTTTTGGCCTTTTTAGTGGGTTAAGGGCTGTCTGTGCCAAATGTTTAATATTTGTTTAAGTGCAATTGTCACGTGCGGCAATGCCGTAAGGGCAGATCCCAAAAAATAGACTCCAGGTAAGAGGTCCGAACAATTTTAATTAAATGGCAGAGCATGTGATGACGAGACATACGAAACTAAAGGAACTCACAACCAGAGAGAATCAAAAACAGATAACGCAGGGAGACACGACAAACGGTCCGTGTGGTATAATCGTATTGAGCCTAAATTTGGACAGCGGTCAGAACGGCGGCAAACACGGGGCAAAAACGAGTGAATATTCCGACGCCCACACACTGTCACGGTGCCCCCTAAAAAGGCTGATGATTACAATGCATGACAGGTGCGTCACCGATGTCCACGCCCACCTTCACTCACCCAGACACTGCAACACAAAGAAAAACAACTTGAAACACAGGGCCATGACAGCAATTTTTGTGAACGGAGCCTGAGTCATTTTTATTTTTTTATTGATTCATTTATTTAAGGCCAATGTTCAATATTCTTTAAAATTAAAAGTAAATGTTTCTTTAAAAAAATATGTATTTGAATTATTATACTCTAATATATATTATATATATATTAGTGTAATATAAATATATATTATAATATATATATTATATATATATGTATATATATATATATATATTATATATATATTAGTGGCATAAAAAAACATCAATGACACTCGTTTATCGGGACAGTTTTGGGGAAAATATATCGTCCTAAAACATTTGCTGTCGTGACAGGCATACGTCTCAGATCTTTTTGTCCATGGAGGACAAGTGCCAAGTGGCTGTACTTGCTGTCATATCAGCTGGCAGTCAGCAGTGTGATGCCATCGTAGGGGCACAAACCTGGAGTTCCTTGATCGCCCTCAGGCCGCAGCCAAACAGCACGGAGCCGCTGTTATACCACCGCATTGTGGAAAAATAACAACGGGTGCTATTTATACAACTATGTTTCCTCCTAGGCATTGCCCTCCCTCCCCCCGGCGTTATTCATCTGCGTGTTTATTTTCTTTTTGTTGCTTGTGCAAAGGTTGTCTTTGTTTGCGATTGTCCTGCAGAACAGTTCAGCTGAGTGTGAAGTGGTGGGATACAGGAAGTGGGCTTACTCTTTCACCCAAGCCCTGTGATAAATGGAGACACTTAACAATAGTGTATCCTGCGACCCGGACCCTCAGCTGCTGACATCGACTTGTCCACATTTTTACGTGTCCTCTTCTTTCCCCAAAGGTTGTCTTATCAGCTTCACCAATGTACATTCCCAAATCCCTTGTACAGTGGAGCCTCTGAGGTTAAACACAATGCATTTTGGGTTGTGATCCTCTTCTGATTTGTTTCTATTTGTCTCCTGATTTTGTCATACTTTGGGTCAGTAAAAGCATCATTTGAATTTTCCCTCATGGAGGCAGCACTTCATCTCCAAGCCACTGAATTACAATTATACAATTAGTGGTTAGCACATCTGCCTCACAGTTCTAAGTTTCTATGTTGAAATCTAGGCTCAGACCTTCCTGTGCGGATTTTTCAAGGGCGCTCCGGCTTGCTCCCGTATCCCCGAAACATGCATGCTAGGTTAAATTGAAGACTCTAAAATAAGTGTAAGTGACAGTGTGAGTGATTATTTGTAAGTGCCCTGCGATGGGCCAGTGACATGCTCAGAGTGTATGTCGCCTCTTGCCTAAAGTCAGCTGGAATAAAGTCCAGCTCACTGGATGGATGTCCATGTGTGTGGATATGTGCATCTGGTTCAGGCAGCGGACACATTCCCAAACACAAATAGCCTCTAACTCACCCACACCCCCCGCGTAAACTTCCCCAAACATTTGAGTATGTGCCAATTATTAGAATTTTACTCTGCTAACACTGTCAGCTAGTTCGAAACTGTACCAACAATGCAGCTCTGCTTACCTTTAGCTTTGACATGATCGTGCTGCCCTGTAGTCTGGCAGTGTTTTACAAATAAGTCAAAAACTCACTGAATTAGTTAAAGCTCGATGAACTGACATCTCACCTGACACCACACACAGCCACGGTTCAGGGTTAGGGTAACGGTTACCAAAGTTTTGTGTAACTTCAGATTAGAGGCATATTTTTTTTCACATTTCCCTTTGTTGCTTTAGTCATCTCCCTTATATGCAGATAGTGTTATACATACACAGTGCCCTCTGTGTTGCCCGAAGTGTCCTTGCTGTGTGATAAGCAATGTGTCCAATATTACTGTAGCTGATGCCTTGTACACAACAGAAGTCATTTAAAGTTCACAGTTCAAATTGAGTAAGAAAGAAAGGCAAGCCATACACAAAACACAACCAGCTGTGGCAATGCAGAGATGAGTGCTGCATCAGCACTACAGACACCCGCACAGACACACACAGATACACACATACACACGCACACACACACACATAGAGAAACCATTACCCCATTAGCCAAGGAGTCTGAAGTTTCACTCACACTTATGTATTATTACTAAAAATCCGACAAAGGGTTTTGCACGTTTGTCTTTGGGATCCGCTTTTCACCGCAACATCCGTCTGTCAGCAGACACTGTCTCCGTGATCCTCGGAGTCACCAGTATGCCTCATTCCAGAGCAATGCCACATGTTCCCGGAACGACTTGATCCAAACAGGCTTTATGCATTATTTGTCCGGTGTTTAAAAAAAGAAAAATGAAGCTTGTCAGTTTATTTGTGGTACACCACAAGCGTCGCCATCGCATCGCTTCCACGTCCCCACATGGCAAAGTACTCGACCAATGTGGCCGCTTACTCGTATCATATGCACATGCTGAAATATCTAGTCACATTATCTCAATATTTGCTCATTGAGTGACTGAATACACAGTAAGAAAATCTGTAGCTGCAGAAATATATCACTTGTACATAAACGCTGATTCTCGAAGTGCGATTTGGCGGCTTGATGATGAAGTGCTGCCTTCTTGAGTGAAAACACAATTGAGTATTTACCTGTGCACACTTTATTTTCACACTCTGGGCTAATTGTAGCCCTCGCTTGGTCGTGACCCCCTAGCTACACCCTCGGTCTTCATGGTAACAAAAAGCTGTATTTAGCATTGTCTTAGTTTTACAGGAACCTAAAAATTAGTCATTTCAACCACAGTATTAAAAGAGAATGCTCAGTATGCTGTAGTGCTTGATCATTTTGTGTATTTTGACCTCAGAATGGTTTTTAATTGTGAAAAAAATGCCCAACATTACATTGTTATTCCATAATTCATTCAATTATGAAAGTCCAGGACACACTAATAACTGCATTTGGTTTGCTGGAGCAGTAATTCCATGTTAAAAATAATTCCTTAATCTGTCATAAAAAGTAGGGAATTGCTGTGGTGATTGTATTAGCGGATCAGCATAGACACCTTTTGTGTTAGTGCTAGCGTTGCTGTTAACGTTACCGTTCAAATTGAAATGATCAGACATCGTTTGGGTGTTGTTATATTACTGTAGTGTTTAACACAATCACTGACTTACTGCTGTCCAATTTTATTTATCATAGTAAAAGTAACCTTTACCCCAAATCTCTAGGAGGGGTACTACTTTTCCTTGCTTGTGCTTTAAAAGAACACATTAATTCCTCTAATCTGCATACAGATCAGAACAATTTGCCGTCACACAGCTCGGGACAGCCATGCCTATTCAGAACACATTAGACAAAGTGTGACACTGTCACGCTGGCAGATGTTCTCTCCATTCCCAACCTATTTCCTTGTCACTAAACCACCAAAGTGCCCCCTTCGCTCCCTTCACTCGTCTTCCCTCCCCACGACAGCGCACAAACACACAGCGAAAGACAAAGAGAAACAAGATGAATTATAATACCAAGTGGGGTCCCAACGGTATTGAGGGGTGTTTCGGGGGAGGGATGTTTTTTTGTTCTGCTTGGAAATATTTCTCACTTTTTGAGCGGAGCACGCTCTGCTCCCACATGTATTGTCTGGCTGTGATCATGTGTCAGAGTGGTACAAGTGGGATGCGGGGCCGGGTGCCCGGCAGGCTTGTCTGAAGCAGACGGCTTGTTTGCGTGTACTTAACAGCTCCTCACAGCTGTGTTCTCTCCGAATGTAACAGGAGAAGACCTCATCCATCAGAACGTCGCATTCCCCCATACGCCGCCCCCCACTCCTGCTTTCTTACTCCTCTTATCCCCCCGCCTGGCTGCCCTCCATTTTTTCGTTCAAGTGCCTCCATTGCGCAAATGTCAGCAAACAGCCGAGAGGTCGCGTCGGAGGTCAGCCTGCGAATGGCGGCGTTAGGCCGCCTTTTTTGTCCTTTCAAGTGGGTGTGCATTTCTCAAGGAGTTTCTTATGAGCAAGACGTCCAGCCCAGACACATGTTTTAGGGGAGTGGAGGGGAGGGGGGACTGTGACAGCTCACATGCAGCTGGGCGAACATTAACCTGCCAACAAAGGGTCTTGAAGCTTACATTCATACAGTGGACCCTCCAAGCGCAAGCTGTTCGTGGATAATTTGTTTGAAGTTCATAACCATTTATAGAAATATAATATGAAAATATGAATAATCCATTCCAGGATTAAACTGTTGCCATGATTCACCCTCTAGTAAGTGTACATGTGACATTTTAATAACCATTCTTAACTATACAAGTATATAAAAACACGTAATTACTAAAACAAAACATTTAAACACACTTAGAATTAACAACAAATGAGGAGAGTGTTAATTAAAAGTTCCATTTCAATTTTCACATAAAATGCCACATTGGTACAAAAAGAAGTGAGCCACTATTGTAAAGATATTTATACGAGAAGTGTAATTATTCAATTTGAAGATTCGATTCATATCAAGATTCATGGTTGCTACTACGATTCAAGGACGATATTCGTTCATTTAAAACAATGCGATCCAAAACAATTCAGTGGCTTGAAATCGATTCACTAACATTATAGTCAAAACTTAAACCAGTGTGACTTTGAAATAAATACCTAGATACTGGATGGTGTCAGGTGAAGTTATCTAGATTCCTGTTGTTTCTCGTAAGGGAATCAGGTAAAAAATTAAGTATGGATATAAAAAATAAACAAGTAAACATGTAGTAAATGCATTCACACATTATTTGAATAAAGTGCAACCATCACTTCAGTTTAAATTAACAGGAGGTTAACCTTTTCTGCTCTCATTTGCAATATTCCATAAATTTTGCAATGAAAATACAGTAAGTGCAACATTTCAAAACTTCTGCTTTTGCTTTTCAAGCATATGAATAATATAATATTATAAATATATATATATATATATCATATCAAAAATAAAGTGTCACAAACATCTCTTTTGGTTGAATTTAACAGTAAGGTGACATGCCACTTCTGCCCCTGTTTTTCAACATAGAAATAATACTAATACAAAAAAATAATAACAATAAATAAAGTGCAACAAACATCTCTTTTGGTTGAATTTAACAGTAAGGTGACATGCCACTTCTGCCCCTGTTTTTCAACATAGAAATAATACTAATACAAAAAAATAATAACAATAAATAAAGTGCAACAAACATCTCTTCAGGTTGAATTTAACAGTAAGGTGACATGCCACTTCTGCCCCTGTTTTTCAACATAGAAATAATACATAGAAGAATAATACTCATACAAAAAAAAAAAATAAATAAATAAAAATCAACTGATCAACATGACTGGCTACAAAACACTTATCTATGCATTCACTATGACGCCAGCAGTACTAAAATCTCTTGCTGGCACACTGTTACCGGGAATACACAGGTACCGTTTAGCAAGGGGTAGGGTAGAGGGATGTTCAATCAGATGTGGAGGATAAGATGTTTTGTGTTTGTGTAGACATGTAGCCTGAAGCACGCTATTGAGTGGAAAGTTTGAGTTTGAATTTGTTGTTAGTCACTCAACAAACATTGCATACAATTAAACAAAAATAAATAAAAATCACATACAGTATGTACATGTAAATGAAATAAAATTTCAGGCAGCCAGACAAGGCGGCACGGTGGGCGACTGGTTAGAGCGTCAGCCTCACAGTTCTGAGGACCGGGGTTCAATCCCCGGCCTCGCCTGTGTGGAGTTTGCATGTTCTCCCCGTGCCTGCGTGGGTTTTCTCCGGGCACTCCGGTTTCCTCCCACATTCCAAAAACATGCATGAATTGGAGACTCTAAATTGCCCGTAAGTGTGAATGCGAGTGTGAATGGTTGTTTGTATGTATGCGCCCTGCGATTGGCTGGCAACCAGTTCAGGGTGAACCCCGCCTCCTGCCCGATGATAGCTGGGATAGGCTCCAGCACGCCCGCGACCCTAGTGAGGAGAAGCGGCTCAGAAAATGGATGGATAACCCAGACAAATTGAATTGACCAGCAGGGACTGAGATGGGCCATTGTGCTGTCTCGGTCTCAGCCACACACCTTTGAAAAATTGCTAGTGTAGGAGAGTTAACAATATCACGACTAAGATTATTCCATAATGACACTACCCAGAGATGGGGAAAAAAATAAATCATTTAAGTCCAATTTAGTACATTAAACCTGGAGCTTTAAGTTGTGACCTCTCATTCGATCTGACAATACATATACAAAGAAGAGATTAAAGTTTATATCCACTAAACCATTAATAATGTTGTACACCATAACCAAATTTAACACAATAGCATGATGAGTCAGGGTCTAAATGTTAAATTTGGCTAAATGTTCGTTATACCAGTACCCAAAAAAGCCAGGCAATCTAGGTGTAAATAAATGTTCCACTCTCTCAATTCATTCTATATCACATTTTATAAAAGCAGACCATACTTCAGTTATGAAAATAACTTTATATAACTTCACTAAGAACTCAACGTTACGATTGTGAAAAATGGCAATATTAACCTTTACAAAACCTTTCTTTGCAATTGTCGAACAAAGGTGGGAAATATCACCAGGTCACGGACTACATCATTACATTGACTATGATGCCGCCTACTTAAAAATCTCTCTTCCCGTTAGCATAACCGTAAACATAAACATTTGATGGCTGCTCTTTCCAACTTCTTGTTTCTAGACCGCGGATAAACTGCATCTAAATCAGACTCGATTAAATCACTGACATCATCAAAACAACTAAAATAGCCGTAAAGCTTGCCTTCATCCGCAGAGCTTAGCACACAAAAACGGCAGTATTGACACTAAATCATTGATAAAGGTAATAAAAAGCTTAGGGCCAAGTACAGACCCTTGAGGCACACCAGATGTGACCTCGATAATGTCTGAATTTTTGTTTACAATTGTCACAAACTCTTTCTGCCCATACAGGTATGCCTGAAAGCATTCAAGCTTTTTACCAGCAATACCATACAATGCAAGCATATGCAGGAGCTTAACATTAGACACACTATTAAATGCTTTACGAATATGCAATGAAAATGCATGAACACAGGCATCACCATCATTAGCCTTGCTCCAGTCATTCAGCATGCCTAAAAGCTGAACAGTTGACTTACATTAGCGGAATCTGTGCTAGCTTTTTTTTAATAGCTGATCATTCCGAAGGAAAACGCTAAAGGGCATCATCAACAATATAGATTTCAAAACCTTCAACGTGTTTAAACTGATGGCATTAACCGTGGAGGGTCGTATGCTAAACAATGTGCCGAGGGAGGCGGCAGCCATGAGTAGGCCCCCTACAAAACGCTTTGAACGTCTGGGGATTCCACTGAGATCGGGCTGAGTGACGACGATTTTTTCTAATTGCTGGAGCATGTGAGTGGTGTCGAAGGCAGCATGTTGGATAGCATTGCGAGACCACGTGGCTCCTGCGTAGCTGGTTTTGGTGGATGTCCCAACGGTACTAAGGCTACACGCGTCACCGGTGGGTGGGGGCGCTGCGGATACCTGTTATTTTGGTCGTTATGTTTTTGGTTTGCGGCGGAGCAGCGCGTTCGGTTTCACCAGTGTCTCGGTCGGGCATCTGCGTTGGCGGACATGGTGCAGTCCTTGGCGTGGCAAGGATGCTGTCACGGAGGTTGGACCTGCTTGACCGGTCTGGTCCGTGTGTGGACCATCCTCCGTTTTGTGCATGGTGCATCATGGGCGGAGTCTCGTGTGACCTCCCTTTCGCACCGTGAGGCCACGAATGCGGGTGAAGTGTGCTTCACGGAGGCGCAATAACCGGAGTCCACGATAATGCCAATGCGCAGGTGCAAAGTTAAGGAGAAACCAAAGTCAAGCTTGCGCACCGCGCAGGAAGGAAGAAGAGAAGGCGTGCCGGTCATAGAAAGATCAAAAGAAAGTCAGGCAACTTTGCCATCACGAACAACATGCAACAGAAAAGAAAGGCTGGGAATCAGCACAGAAGGAGGCTCACATCACCAGTGGAACTAGAAGAGCCGGGGCCCAGGCATGGCCTGACGGAGAGGTGAGAGGGTAGGGTGGGTAAAACGGCATGGAGGTGCACTTTACGAGTTCCAGAGAAGAAGTGCACCGGGAGTCTGAGGTCTCTAAGGAGAGACAAAACCCACACGTCCTGTGCTGTTGAAGCCGTGCATGTATGAAAGTCAGAAGCAAGATGACTTAGAGGCCCTCGACGGAGCGAGTCACTATGAAGCTCAGCGTGATGGCTGAAAATACAGTTCATTGTTTATAGTGGCAGAATCCACAAATTGATTTTCGAAGGGCGCAATTTTTGTATTTATTAGGGGGTCGAGTGGGCTCAAAAGATCGAGAGCAAGTCCAGTGTCACAGGATCGATCCCTGGTGGGCCTGCTTGGTATCGCAGGAGCAGTCCCCCCTTTTGTAAGATCGTCAACCGGTTGTGGTTGTATTCGATGGGTCGGAGTGCGGCCCAGGTGCAAGTCTGTTAGGCTGCAGTCTAGTGAGTCTTTAGTGAATGATGCGATGTGTTTGGTTGACACTTCTCCCAAATGCCATCGTTCGTCATCGGAACTTAGGGCGAACTCAGGGCAAAGTGGCTGGCTAGTGAAGGTTAGTAGTCAACTTCATCTTTACTTCCTTAGTCTTTCTGTCTTAGCATCTCTTCATAAATCCATCTATCCAGAAAGTAGCCAAGTTGGTTGCCAACTGGGTTGTGGCTAAGGTTAGCAATCCACTCATCTCTGCTTCCTTTGTCTATCTTTCCATGCACTTACTGCGACAAATAACTCATGAATATGCAAATCGCTTGTGTATCCCCTCAATTATACTCTCGTCCTGTCGACTTTTATAATTTACATAATTAATCCCACCATACTTCAGTTGTACAGTCGGGTTCACAACCCTTGTCCTGCATGCTTCTTCTCCTGTCCTTGTCCTGTTCCATCTTGTCCTGTCCTTCCCTCACAGGGTGTAGCACTACAGCCCACACTCATATTTAATGTTTCATTGTTGTAGATAATGTAATGATTTACTTCTCTCATCCTGTTTACAATTAGTGCTTTGTCTTTTGTCTTTGTTTCGCTCTCCCTTCTAGAAACTTTGTTTCTGTTCGACTGATCAAGTCTGATTCTCAATAAACCTCAATTATAATACAAAGAAACCACAGCGGAAGCTTAAAAACTCCACTGTGACACAGTAAAACTGTTCCGGCATGAAAGGGATACAGATTTTCCATTCTGCTTGACCTGACAGCCGAACAGTAAAAAAAAAAAAAAAAAAGCAGTCGACTGCAAAGTCTCAATTAAGTATATTTTATCAATCTACTGTATCTATACTTTGATCACTCATCCTTATGGCTACCGGTGCTCAACCCCAGGTGTGTTTTCACCACATTTTGGTCAGTTTTCTAAATTAGTTAACCTTGCGAGGTTAACTAACCTTGGTAGACCCACGAGATGTAAAAATATGGGGCTATAACAGCTTACACTTTTTCTAGAAACATGTTGGAATGTGTATATGGAGACGTTTTGTCCATTCATCCAGATTGAACACTTGTGAGTGATTCAAACATGCCTTTCTTTGTGCCCTGGTAACAGAAATTGACCTTTCTGAATTTGTTCCCACAGAGTTAGAAGCATAGACCTGTCCAAAGTGTGTTGGCGCTGGGATAAACAACTGTTTTTCACAAGGAAAAGTCCTATCCTGTTTTGGCCATGTCTTCCCAGGTTACTCTCACGTCATTTCCGCACATCACCCTGCCATTAGTCACTAAACGTACGTCGTAACCTTTATGCCACTGATTAACCCCGAGGTCTGCAGAGGAGGTGGAATGAAAAGTTTCCAAAGACAAGAAATCACTTTTTCAGAAAGATTGTCCCCCCTCCTTTCTCTGGTCCGGCTCAGTACGGAGCCTGTTAATGTTTTACTTTGATTTCACATACAAGACGATAAATTAAGGGGCATTTATCAAAGTAGCTTTGTTGCCGCCTGACACAAGCCACTTTATGCATAAGTTACGACACTGGAGAAAATACTTTTAGCTGTTTGAAGTCCACAGGCAGGATTTACTTATGGCGACAGTGATACATATAAATATGTTTTGCATTTTTAGCATCAGGTTGATATGCTTGTACTTGTGACTTACTCGGCAATAAACAGAGAAATTGAATGAGCTACACTACATCACTGCCATCTCTAAATATGATATTAATATCAGTAAGTCTGCTATGAAAATAAACAAATAAGTATTTTTATGGCTAGTGAACTACAACAAAATATTTAGATGTTTTATTTGTATTTATTGTTGTTGAGGCAATATTTCTTATTTCTTTGTTACCATAATAAACACTGCATAATAAACACTGCAAATCACCAAGACTATTTGTCATTTTATTCCATACAAAGTAGAGGAGAGGTTGGCGAGAGCAGCTTGCAGGCTATGCTACAAAACGTCGTATGATTAGCAAAGTGGCAGTAGGAGCGCTTAAAACAGACTTGTTTTCATATGACACAATTTGATTTCAGTTACAGAGAACTCTGTACAGGAATAGCCTTGAGTGATAGGCTGCATTTTACTTCACCAGGTCTAACAGACAAACGTATATATGTGATCACATCCAATAGTCTGTTCTGGTAAATTGGCATTCCAATCGCAAAATCTGCTCTTCATGAATGACAAAATATGGCTATGGTAACGTTCATCATTTATTTTTATAGTTTCATGATTAATTCCCATGACAACATATTTCTATAAGGACAGGTGTGAGGATAACTATAGACCAGGAAATGGAACTTATTGTTACATACAAATATAATACATATCTTCCTGTCCTGGTTGCTCAATACAATATGTCGACAATAATAATAAGAGCTGAATGTACACCCAAAAAAAAAAGAGAAGCTTTTATTATTTTTGTGAAGACACTCACCTCTCAAGCACTTATCGTATTCTCCCCCAAATTTAAGTGTGAATAGGGTTTTGTTTTTGTTTTGTTTTTGGCATTACACTTGTGTGGCAGTTATTAATGTTAAAATGTTAAAATGTTACTTAAAACTGTAAAGTTAATAAAGGTTTCAGGATGCTAATTATTTTATTAATTCCATTATCTCCTGTGGGAAACTTTTTTCAAAATCCAAACAAATCAGAAGTTACAAAACGTATTGTGCTGGTCCTCAGAGGTTCAACTCTTTAGGTTTATTCAAGGTCTTAGTTTGTCTGACCTGCACAAGACTCGTTTACACTGCAAACTTTTGAGTGTACTGTAAGTGCTCACATAAATCACACTCTCACATAACAGTAGTGAACGCCACCTCACCTGACATATCTAGCCAATCCAAGGCATGCTTTAAAACGTGTCAATATAGTATACGATGAAATAAAAGTGATATAATGCAACACATAAAACGAGCGCTCAAATGCCAAAAAAAAAAAAAAAACGAACACACGCGCGCGCACACACACACACACACACACACACACACACACACACACCTGGAGCTGGCACTATACGATACGGCACTTCCGGTGTGACACGCTGACAAGAGTGTATTCATGTATCGCCCTGTCTTCGGGGAGCTGTCTAATTGCATAAAAACAGAAATAGAGCTGCAAGAGTCTAAACATTCACCCAGGGAGACGTCCCCCATAACCGGCAAAAAGTCACCCACCGACCGCCCCCCCCGCCACCTTCACTATCCTGATTTGCTTCATGCCTGTTACAATAAAATACTGCAGACGCTGAGTAAAAAAAATGTCACATTGCGAACTCTTCCCTGAGATCCCTCAGTGAAATGTGAAGGATCTGCAGCCGGGTGTGTTGTTCCGTTTATATTGCTCAGCCAAACAAGTAGAGTCCAGGGTCACGGTATCTCTAACTTTGGTGACAAGAGGAACACACGCTGCCATGTGCAGCATGTCAGCTTTTAATGCTGACGCGTGAGTTTTTTTTTTGTTTTGTTTTAAACACGCACACAAGAAGAACCACACCCATGTCCCCCACATGGCCCGCATATGGAGAGCAAGCAGGCAGCAAAAAAAAAAAAAAAAAAAGAGTCTGGTTCACAGGCACTCCATGGAGGACCATGTGCGCTCCTGTAACAAGAACACAAGCAGGGAGTGGAGTGACAATAACTTGGCTTTGTTTCAAACAAAGCTGAAGTATGAGGTATTATATGGAGTCGTTTGAGCATTTATCCGATAGCCATGATATCCATCTTAAGGTTCGTGTGCTAGTATGCACTTTGTTCTTGCTAGTGAGATAATTCAGTGCACTCGCAGAACAACTGTGTCTTGCTAGTAATGTTTTTTTCCCACTGTATGATATTTCTGCACACTAGTAGGACAGCTTTGGCAAACAAATAGGGCAACTACATGTTAATAGTGAGGCAAAACTGTGCACTGCCTGACATCTGCATGCTACTAGTACTACCAGGGAGGCGCTAGATGTCAACTAGGAGACATTTATAATGTCACTAGTAGTACTAGTACCACAGAGTGTTCACTGCTCATTGTCTTCATTAGTAAGACGATTCAACGCACTTCTATAGAACGACTTTGATGCACTAGTGGAATGACTTTGTCTTACGAGTAATGTTATTTCCACTACCAGTGCTACCTTTGGCCTAGTAGCACCCAATAAATGACTTCTGCACTTGTAACACAACTAGGCCCAACTAGTAGGCATGTGTTACACATTAGTAGCCTCACTAAACTACTATTAGTAGTACTATAAGTTGCTTTAAAAAAACTAAGGAAAAGGTAATTAAATGATTTAATATATTTCTTAATTTAAACAAAATGATCTGCCAATTACATCCTACGTTTTACTTGGTAAAATCTCTTAAAACAAGTAATCACTTGATCACCACTTAAAACTAATGTACTGTATGTAGTGCATCACATACACCTATAGAATAGTATTTCTCATTTTAAGATAAACTTCATCAGTAATAAAATTACAACAAATCATGATACCTTATTAACATTTTTAAGGGAAAAAATGCTTGAACCCAGCAAAATTCTCTTATACTAAAACACTTGGAAGAAATGCCTACTAGAAGGGGGAGAAGAGGGGGAAGGAAGGAGAAAGGTCATGAAGGTCAAGAAAGAAGAGAAGATTTAGAGTTGAAGGAGGAAAATGAGGAGACTCACGAAGAAATTGAAAAAGATGCAGCAGAAGTAGGGAAGAAGTTGAAATGGGAGAAAGGATAGGAGAATGGAAAACAATCGAAGGAGGCAATGAAATTGATGAGACCTGAATGAGGTAAAAAATGGAGGAGGGAAAACCAGGGTGAGAAAGAGGAAGAAGATATACTGTTGGAGAATGAATGAGAGGAGGAGAAGCAGTGGGAGGGAAACAGAAGGAAGAAGATAGGGTAATGGAGGAAAGAATGAGGAGGCGTAACGAGAAGAAACGAAGGATAAGAAAAACTAAGGTAGAGAACAAAAACCGTAAGGGAGGGAGAGGATAATGGAGAAGAGAAGGAAGATGTGAGTAACTCAGCAAGTTTGGTTAGTTGCTTAGGAGCATAGCTCCCTACTTCCTGGGTAACACACAAACCCACGCACACTGTGCAGTGCAGTGAAGTGACATCCTCCCAGAGAGCTGATGTGTGCAGCATGCTGAGAACACTTCAGCCAGAATCTCTGTAATCACAGCGGAGGGAGGAGGAAAGAAAAAAGAAACATTTTTTCTTTTTTTTTTTTTGGGTGTGTGAGTGTGACAGACTGAAAAAAAAAAAAAGTTTGGAGAGTCGAGAGAGTTTGCACCGAAGTTGCCTGTCAGCCCATTAAAGATGTGAAGCTGGCATGGCAGACCTATTGAAACCATATGTGTGTGAAGGAATTCCACCGCTGGTAATCCATTCCAAATACAGGACTGTGGTGTTAGTGTTAATTTAAGCAGCATGTTGGGGATGGGCGGCCACACTTTGATCATGCGGAGATGCTTTGGTACAAATTGAAGTAACCCTGCAGCTCCGTTTGGACTGGATCACAACTGTGGATTTGTTGAATTAAACGCTTCGTTGAATGCCTCATGCACATGAAAAGGAACGTCGTTTGCGGGAATCCGATCGCACCTAGCCGCCAGGTCCGCTCCTTTTTTTTTTATTACTTTTTAATTCGATCCACACCAGGTTTGCGCCGCTTTAAGAGACAAGGGCCACGGTCTGGAGGAGATCAGGTTACGAGGCCGACAATCACCTGGACTGTGTAATGGAGAACACATTGAACATCCAGACTGTACGTGCACTGTACATGTGTGGCATCCTTTGCCAAACTTCACTTTACTTTTAACCTTAACTCGCAGCTAGCCTCTCTTCACTCACTTTTGTCTACTTCTAAAAGCTAGAGCAGTGTATCTAAACTGGTGGGTCAGGACCCAATAGTGGGTCACAGAACAACATTTTCTGAGACGCGGGTAGCTAGTAAAAAATTACAGGGTGTCATCCATTAACTAGTCTGCGGGAGAATACGTGGTCTCGTGGCAACAGAAGGCATGCTTAGTTAGCGCTGTACTTATGTTTTTCATACAAATATTGATTACTGTTACTGTATGATTTTGCTCCAGTGACACTTCTATTCTGTAAAAAAAATAAATAAAAAATAAAATAAAAAAACAGCAGCTCTGCCTCTGTCTTGCAGACATCCCGGCTAGCGATATGCTTTTGACAGGATGTCAAACCTCATTTGAAACAGCCTCACATGAACGTAAATATCGGTGCGGTACGAAAGAAAACTTTTACGGTGAACGCGCAACTTCCAGCTGCATTTAAATAGCTTAATTATAAATATTACTTAATTATATTTTTTATATTACATAAAAATATTTTTTTTACATGTTCATCCTCAGGTTCTTAATGAGGTGCTCTTAAATACACTTTGACCAAGGAAACATGGTGTAGTTATATATATATTTTTAAATTACATACATATTTTAAAAGGCTGTTTTGAAAAATACATTTACTTTTTTGTTCCCAATTTTGGTGAGTTAGAGTTTCAACTAGAATTGCACACAAACCTCCACCAAGGCCAAACAATCCTCATTTGGCTTAGCCCCAAATTAATGTAGATTTACACTGCATATCTAAGTGTCCGATTTGGTGACTACTTTTTCAGTTAGCACACAGTGCTATCTTCTACTACTACGCTACCTTCTTCTTTGCCTCTTTTCTTCCTCATATCGTATCTACTCCCCCCATCTAGACACACCCAGTGGTTAGACTGAGACACAACTGTACACGTGTGTGTGCACGTGTGTGTGTGTGTGTTTAGAACTTTTATTGGTAAAGACGTCAGCCTGTCTGGTGGAAGGGAAATGAGAAGGCGGCAAGCAAGAAATTATCAATATGGATGCGTGTGTGTGACTTGCCTTGGTGTACATTGAAGCCTTTCAACAAAGCAAGCTTAGTTTAGCTTGGTAGCCACTAACATAGAGATGTGTTTGTGATAAACATATTGCTAAGCAGAGATTAATTGTGAGTTTAAACTGTTGTGAAAGTGATTATCGTGTGAATATGTGTACATGCTAAGAATGCGCGACCAAGTGCGGCCGTCAAAGAGAAATTTGTAGCTTTTGAATGAATGATACCAGACAGGAAGGAGGAACTTTGTCGGACAAAAGAGGAGAACTAGTGGCAACGTCATCTACTGGATGCTGTTCTCAAGCCTCATGTCGCTGTGTGACAAAGAGCAGGTTTGTTCACTTGTTCACTAGCTCTCGATGTATTATTAACATTATTCCTAACTCACTGTTCCTATGCACAGGCACTATTCCTAAAATCTTTTCCTCGTGGAAACCTCACGGTGCTTTGTTTCTAGCCATTAGTATTTGACTGTTTAGAACAGAACTTTTTGGGTCCAGCTAAGGAGCCCTTACAGTGGACATTTTTACAAGGACCCCGTTATAATTCTAACACCAATTAAACATCTCTTTTTGAGGAAAGAAATGGTGGAACAAGTAAAATAATTGCTAAAATAATGTAAATATCAAGTTGCTGTGTTGTCCTTTGTTTTATTGCAAAGCAATTCAAGAACATCAAGAAAGTCTTTGAATTTAATGACCAATATTAATTTTATTTGATCCCCTTACAAGAAACAACAGGAATCTAGGAAATTTCACCTGCACTGTCCAGTATCCGTGTATTTATTTCACACTCACACTGGTTGAATTTTTGACTTAAAAGTAACTGAATCGATGTCAAGCTGCTGAATCGTTTAGTATCGTATTGCTCTACAGCAAATGAACCAATATTGTCTTTGAACCAACCACAAATACGAATCAAAACTGTCATGGTCTGTGTTTTGGTTTGGGTTGTGGTTAGTTTTGTTTCATGTTTTCCTGTGTGCCATGTTGTTCATGTCGTGTGCTCATTAAGTTATTGTGTCCACCTGTTCTCGTCAACCTTATACCTTGTGTCGACCAATCAGCTCCCTCCAGTCGCTCGTGTCTTGTCCAGATGTTCCTCGTTGTTTCGTCAATCTGTTTGTATTTAGTTCCCTGGTTTCTTTCAGTTCTTAGCGGGTGTCATTGTCTCTGTTTGTGCCACAGCATAGTCGCCAGTTGTCACTCAGTTATTTCACCTGTCATGTTTTGTTTCGGCGGCACGGTGGCCGACTGGTTAGAGTGTCAGCCTCACAGTTCTGAGGACCTGGGTTCAATCCCCGGCCCCACCTGTGTGGAGTTTGCATGTTCTCCCCGTGCCTGCGTGGGTTTTCTCCGGGCACTCTGGTTTCTTCCCACATCCCAAAAACATGCATTAATTGGAGACTCTAAATTGCCCATAGGCATGACTGTGAGTGCTAATGGTTGTTTGTTTCTATGTGCCCTGCGATTGGCTGGCAACCAGTTCAGGGTGTACCCCGCCTCCTGCCCGATGACAGCTGGGATAGGCTCCAGCACGCCTGCGACCCTAGTGAGGAGAAGCGGCTCAGAAAATGGATGGATGGATGTTTTGTTTCCAGTTTTAGGTTCATTCAAGTGTTTCTTTGTTACTTTGGTTATCAGTTGTGGGACTTTGTTTAGTTTGCTCTTTCCATGTTCCTTGTTTGCCTTTTTGGGGAATTAAACATCATCTTTTGAGACGCCTGCACTCCTGCCTTGCCTCCCTGCTTCCCTGCACTTGGGTCCTCCACGTTTTTGCCTTTCCTTCCTTGTCTTCAAAAACCAATCACACAATAGTTAAGTCACAAAATATGGTAAATATTCATTAAAAACACATGTAGGCCACCAAGATAAACATAAACAAATGAAAAACAGACAACAAGAAATAACCATTCTTTGGCTTTACTCATGTGCTTAACTTCTGTACTGATAGTCACGCAAATTAATTCATAACCACAAAACGTAGAAACCATTGTGGAACGAGGGCCCCCCTGTATATGTTCCTTTAACATATAAAACCAGACTAATAATTTAGTTATAGAATTAAATGCAGTGCCAATTTTGGCCCTTGCAACACGGCGACTAAACTCAACCAAAAGGGTTGAACTGTGATTGAGATTTTTCAGTCAAAGGGTAGCCATCAACATTGAAAAAACAAACAAACAAGACACTGACTTCTCAGTGATACAATGCATATATTTTATAGCAATAGAACATATTGGGGTTGCGATTTAAGGTTGAAGTTACACTTCATGCTTCAAGTGACAATTCCTACTTTTTGGTCCCAGTTGGCACAATTCTAAAGTAAAAATAACAACAAAGAACAATGAACGAAAACAGATAGATTGGAGCTAGCCTTTTCACACTGGCATAGCAGGGCATAGCGCTCCGTCAACGAACCCATTCATTGTGTATGTGTTGCGAGAGCATGACGACGGAACGCCATGTCGCATCGCTGTGTAACGCACATGGTAGCCGATTACCATCGGAGTGCCGGGCCTAGAGTTGAAAGATGTTCAACTCAGCAGCAGCATTTGCGGTGACGTCAGATGGCGCATCCAATAGGAGAGGGATTGCCAGAGTGATTTCAGAGTGCTAACAGCAATAGACCAACCAGCGGGAAAAGCATCCATGCTACTTCCTGTTTGGCCGCTAAGCAACCACTTTCCAATACAGGCAAGCTTACACCGGAGGGCCGTCGTCCATGTGCCCTGCCTTGCGGTGAACACCAAGAAAACCAAGGGCAATTTAAAGAAGGCCTTGAATAATGTAATTGAATTAAACGATGATGTCCGGGGTTCAATCCCCGGCCCCGCCTGTGTGGAGTTTGTATGTTCTCGCCGTGCCTGCGTGGGTTTTTTCCGGGCACTGCGGTTTCCTCTCACATCCCAAAAAATGTGCATGGTAGGTTAATTGAAGTCTCTAAATTTCCCGTAAGTGTGAATGTGAGTGCGAATGGTTGTTTGTTTATGTGTGCCCTGCGATTGGCTGGCAACCAGTTCAGGGTGTACCCCGCCTCCTGCCCGAAGATAGCTGGGATAGGCTTCAGCACTCCCGCGACCCTTGTGAGGATAAGCGGGTCAGAAAATGGATGGATGGATGGTAAACGCAAAGAACACAATTAATGTACAGTACACGTATTTAGGTTCTTTCATATGTTCTATAATTGCAAACAGTGATATTGGTTATAGGCCACTTGAAAATGTATGTATATAAACCTGCAGTGTAAATCCAGCCTAGGTTAGGTACATCATAGACTTATATTCATGTATAGGGGGCCTTCAGTTTGCGACGGTATCGATATGTAATCTTTCGAGGTTACGAACAGCGCGCAATGAACTAAATGAAAGTTTATGTAACAGCATAAGAAGGCATGACCACTTACCACCATTTACTGTTTTTCATTTGATTTATTTATATTTATGGCTTACAAGTTTTTTCATACAAATATTTACTGAATTATGACTTTGCTAGTGTGTTAGTGGATGTTAGTGACAGACTATGGCGTGTTCCGACAAATTTAGTTTACATTGCTGCCGTTGGAATGGAACTCCATTGTGAACTTGAGGGTTCCTGAAAGAATGAGAACAAGAAAGAACAAGAAAGCCTACACAAGGGAGTTTTTGCACTTTTTAGATTGCTGGTAGGGGGTAAAAACCTTAAGATTTACATGTGATAAACTATCACACGTAAACCAAATATTTCTAAACATGAAATTTAGTTTGTGGCAACAGTACAAACGTAAATAAAAACTTTAAATAAGCAGCCCAGAATACAATTTTATTGTCCATAGTAGTAAAGCACTCACCCAAATGGTGGGGAAATCCTCAGGATTGATTTGTTTGTTTCACAATCATGGTTTCAAAGATGGCCACTAAATGCTGTGCTAATTGAAGGCTATGGCAGCCTTGACACACTCCAGGACAAATACACACAAACACAATGCAGTTGCAGGAGGCAAAACGCACCACAAAAGCCCACAATGTGGGAAAAGAATGAAGTGGAGTCTCCCACTTATGGTTGATGTACACAAGTGTTGTCCCTCGGCGCTGCGAGCACAACACTCCACCGCAAACGACACAGTAGTCGGCTGCCGCTCTCTATATTTTGTCGCCCAACCACCGAATGCCTCCCATGCAGGCGACGCGCACTTACCAAGGCCACAGGCACGATGCAGTGCGGCCTCAAACAGACAATTTTATTTGCAGCATCACTCAAAGTGGCCTCTACCACACAAGCTGAATTCAATGTGCAATTGCAGCTCTGAATGAAAAACAGCCACATATTCTCATATATATATATAACTTTACCTAACATGCATGTTTTTGGAATGCGGGACTAAACCGGAGTACCTGGAGAAAATCCCATGCATTGTATGGGGAGAAAATACAAATTCCACAAGAGAAGGCCGGAGTATGGATTCAAACCCCCAACCTCAGAAATGTGAGGCGGATTTTCTAAACACTTGTGCACTGTGTCCCTATTGCATTATATTGTATCATTATCACTCACAGTACAGTATTGATAGGCCAACATCTGGTATTTATATTTTAGGGTCACCAAACATTTAGAGGCTTTGGCAAAGTAGCCCCCGACACCAGTTTCACAAATCTGTGGACTTCTAAACGTCTCAATGCCCAATTCCCAAAATGTAACAGGAAAACAGGCATTTCGGTTTGAAGCAACCATTTGGGACTAATTCTAGGGCTCAAAATTCAAGGGAATTTTCCCAAATGAGACCCGATCAGAACCAAGTACCCAAGACTGCTGGGTGACGCTTTTATGTCTGTGCCATCTACTGTGGGTGGAGCATGGCATCAGAGTTTGATGGTCATTTTGAGCATTCGCGATGACAGCGGGTGCACGGGCCCATTCATTGCTGCTCGCAACTTTAATTTTACTTGGCACCGTTCATTAAAACGTTGAAGAAACCGATAGATGAGACTGTAACTGATTTTTCTTGCTCTCAAGAAATTTTACTTGTCCACATCAGTGTTTCATCAGACGATTGTTATTGAAATCTTAGTGTGTATAGTTTTCCCTTCTTTTCCTTCATACTTGACCATGTTATCATTGGCAAAATATAATGACAATATACTATCGCAAGTTACTTGAATTGGCCGGTTCCCACCCCTACTCTGTGCTTTGATTCAAAATTGTAGAGGAATATAGGGAGTCTGGTGCAATACCTGTTCCAGCCAAGTTCCTAGACTGCACGCAAGGTTTGAAAGGTGTAGTGGCTGCAGCTGGGGTTTGTTGTTAAACTAGTGGGCCAGCCTTAATGGATTTGTGATGATGTGTCTCCAAATTCTTGCCTAAGACCCCCAGACTGGGAGTGGGCTCAGGATGCTTATCTCTGTGGACATCTTGGGCCAGCTTCAGGGGGTTTGGGGATCTGGTTTCTGCCGCCCATGGGAGAAATCCAGCAGTACTTGAGTAACTGAGGATTAGTAGGCATGACCCTGGGAGCAGCAAAGCAACATTTGAGACCACTAAAGAGAGAAAAGTCGTTTGACCTTGAGGCATGCACAAGGTGAAAACTAAAAGAGATTATTGGCTTAGTTGAAGTGTAACATGACAATTGATGTATCAGTGCTAAAAGAGGTAAATAGCATTAAGAAGGAATTTTTCAAAAAGCCACTTTTTGAAGCTGTAAAATACAGCTTCAATCATGTACAACACCATACAAACACAGTTGATTAATTATGGATTAATAAAAAAAAATGGAATTTGACCAATTTTTTCAGGGTTATGACAAATGTATATTTTTTAAATATGATCTGTCACTTAGATGTAGTTATAAATACTACACTATGGAAGATTGTGACATGTCCACACCACATGCACCATAACACTAATTGACAAGTTTAAACTTGTCTGCTTGGTGAGGAGGTCCTGCCTCCACGAGTGAAAAAAACAGTACATTAGATTTTATGGAGTCTGGACTCAACAAGTAGCAACCCCCTAGTTCTGCGCCCAATCAGCATGGTAACGAAAGCCATTCTCGCATTGAGAAGTGACTCATTTGCCTGAGACAGGACAGCCCCCACAAAACAGATCTTGATCCTTGGAGTATTTTTGAATGAAAGCATATCACAGACATGAGCTTGTCACAGACACGAGCTTGTCATGGACCACTCTGAAAAATTGGTAAACATGCAGGAAGCCTTGCGCTTGCACAAAAATCAGGATAAACCGGCATTTGTGCTCCACTACAGATGCCCCATCTATGAAAATATAGCTCAATGTGTTGAAAGTCCACCATAGGACAAGTATAACAAAGCTCAAATATACAACAAAGCTTACGTTGACCAGCACCAAACCAATTACAGTATCATTTTCTACCTAAGTGGAGCTATAGTAAGTGACTCATCCAGGTTACCTGAGCCAGGAGTCCCCCCCCCCCCCCAGCAAAGCAGTCACAGTGACATCCAATTAAGACCACTCAAGGTCACAGCACAGTGTAGCCTTGCTTCTGGTTGGGACGGCATGTCATAAGGCCCAAACTTTGGCAGACGCATTACAACAACGCTCTCAACAAAGACCGGCGCCTGTCCCCCACCCTTTCTCCCTTCTTTTGCACTTTTCTACCCTCTCTCCAAAACTGTGCAACCAGAGAGCTCCTAAAGGACTCGTCACCTTGTCTTGAGGCTGGAGCACCAGAGCAGGGAAAGCCGCCACTTCAATCATCTAGGGGTCGAAGGTTGTATGGGTCAAATACCTTGGCTGGGATCCCCCAACCCCCCGATGTCACATTGACAGGCGGTGGTCAGTGTCATGGGCTGGACCCTGAACACAGATCTAGATCTAGATCTCGATCATTTTGAGAAACTCACCAAACATAAGGATATTACTGTCATTATCATTACATTATATCACTTTCCTAATCCAGTTTTTGAATATTCTTAACCTGTAATAACCTTTTTTAATACCATAAAAAATACTCCAAAAAGCAAAATGCTACTGCATAGTAAGTGTGTGTTAACAAGATAATCCAAATGTCGAGAGGGTGTTTCTTTAACAAGGCTCTTTTTATGATCTCTCTTTCCATAAAATGAAAAGGTGAAGCACAGAGGGATTATATATAATGAAAAACGGCTGACACCATCCTCAAGATCTCTAATGAAAGATTACACTGCACTTTGAAGACTTTTACAGCCTCCGTAAATCAAGACAAAAATACGTATTATTTGAAGCGCTATTAAGGTGCGGTGGGCGTGCTACGTGCGATCCTGTTTACGATTAAGAAGGGGGGTGGGAACGAGCATTGAGGTGTTCATTGGGGATTTTATAAGGGAGCCCCCGTATGCTCTGGAATTCCAGCACTTGAGAAAGAGTAGCCCCTGGAAGCGTGTTTGTGCGAACATGTATGTCTTTTGTGCAACAACACGATGACGTGACAAAGCCTGAGTGAAAGCAGATCACAGTGAGCCCATGCACAAGTCCTCCAATACCCTCTGACATCCCGCCCCTGAGCGCTGGGATTGAGAACAAAAGCGCAGAAACAGGTAAACATGTGCTAACAGCTAGCCTGGTCCTTGTCGACCTGCTTCTGCTCTTTTGTTTGGAGTCTTGACAGTTGCATGTCTTTCACAGCTTGTGCTCCTCTCGGATGACTCATGCTAGGATTACCTTTCACCACATACAAATCAGAGGTTACATTAGGTGCCACATGCCACCTTTTAAACTGTTTTGTTACACATACTGCATGTCCAACAGAGTGGCTGTCGAATGATGCAGTCGTGACAAGGTTCGATACATACTTTATTATTATTTATTATTTTATTGTCACAGTTCGGTTCACATTGGGTACAATAAAACAAGGCAAAACATAAAACATATTTTGTCTTGTGTCGCTGTGAATATTCTTATTCATCCAGGTCATTTCATTCTCAGGACACTGAGACAGCCGCAACTGGACTGTTCTGGTTGTCTTAGAAGACGTTTCGGTTCTAATCAGAGCAGAGAACATCAGTTCATGCAACAAGGCTTAGTTAGGCCTAGTTTAGCTTAACTGGTTTTTGTTTAATGTCAACAGGAATTATATTTAAGAAAACATTAAAAACTACAAGCTGCTAGCATGAATAAAGCTCTAATAAATAAAATATACTGTTCATCCATCCCTCCATTTTCTATACTGTTTATCCTCATTAGGGTCGTGGATGTGCTAGAGCCGATGCTGGCTGACTTGGGCAAGCCAATTGCAGAGCATAATAGTGTAACAGTACAGATAATATTAGTCTGATTATTATTGCTCTAAAAACACCAATGCCATTCTTTAGCCTGAGAGAGTTGCTTTCGTACAATGCTCGTTTTCAGTTAACAAGATTGAGTTCTTCCAAAAAAGCACATCGCTAGCCATAACTTCCGCAAGCTAGAGGCTGGCCTTCATTTGTTTAGGGCGGCATGTGGCTTGAGCACAAGGCCATTGCACTTTCTGTCCCTTCCTATGTTATCATGGACGGAAAATCTTAATTTGACGATATGTCTGTTCCATCCCTAGTAGTAAAGGATGCAGCGTGAAGATTATTTTTAGAAGTACATTTCCTTACTGTACTGTTTTAGATATTGAAATACAAACATGCCGCTCAACATTTAAAACAACTGTATTGGAACTAGCCAAACATTTTATTGCCTTTTTCCATTTTGTCCACCAGCAGATTACTTTCATTACTAAACATAATTGGTGATGACACTTCGGTTGTTGATAATGTTTTTGTACAACTGCTTTTCCTCCTGGACAAAACAATCTTTTGAATACTTGGTTGGTTGGTGTAAATGAGTTTATGCTTAGGTTTATGAAGGCTTTGGTAAGTAAATAAACAACTATGACAGATGCATTTTTATCATAATACATATATATTTTGCTATAAAAGTATTTATATCCCTACTATGACAATGTGCTCTGGCATTACTATTATGATTGTGATATACTGGCCCACGCCCAGACTGAACCAATACTCATCGATGCATCGTAACAAGTGGCTAACATTTGTCGTTCTGAATTGATAAACTGTCATTTACTATATGATTTGAGAAATCACATGGAATCACAATGTGTCGCTTCAGCTGTCATTACAATCGGTAAAAGTAACACTCTTTCATTTGCAATAAAACCCATAAAGATAATTGTATTAAAGACCCTCTGACTTTATTACTTTGAAATGCATCAATAAAATGTTTAATAACTACATTGTAATTGTGTCAATTTCTATTGCATCTTATATAATATCCCTGCTGTCAGAGGCCATAGCTCTTCAAAGACCTCACAAGTTGTGGCCAAATCTGGCGCTATTGTTAGCGTAAACAAAGCACATGTCTCAGGGCAGTGGTGGAGCAATATCTCTTGAGGAAATGCATAAGGTCTAGTCTTTTGCTGCTTTTTGGATTTATCAAACGAGAAACAATTTAGACCCATCCGCATATTGTTGCATCAAATCATATTGGATCTTAACCCTAACTTTAACTAACTCCTAACCCTAACCCAATGTCAATCAGACACTGTGATGCTGGTTGACCTTGAAGTTTTTCTACTTCTACTCACAGCTAAGATAGCACATACGCCTCACAGTTCTGAGGTTTGGGATTCGAATCCAGGCTGCGGCTTCCTGTGTGGAGTTTGCATGTTCTCCCCGTGCTTCCGTGCATTTTCTCATTTTCGGTAGAACATCATATGACTAAACTGGAAAAATGTTTGGTAGACTTCCTATGTGCGCAGCAACAACTACGATAACTATGGGTAGATGACATGTTGCAGTTAAACAGCTGTGATGAGATAAAGTTATTGTTAGCTTGCACGAATATAACTAGCGATGCACCATAATAAAAATTCTTGACCGAAACCGAAAACCGGGATTAGGTAGCCCAAGGCCAAAATGATGGAAAATTCTCCACTGTGGGACTAATAAAGGTTATCTGATATAGTGTACTCTAAATATTTTTTTATATTAATGTACTTTTAAATTTACAGGCTCATTTTCATTACTCTAAATATATTTTTATATTAATGTATTTTTAAATCATTTTTTCAAGTTACATAGCAGCGGTGACGCGTTAACTCATTTCCGATTTCCAGTCCCTGTGTTATCGTATAATTCAGTATTTACTTCTATAGACACAGACTTATTTGCCAGCTATTTTGCTCTTCGAAGTTGGCTAATCTCCACTATAACGTGGTTCCAGCGAGACCTATGTGACAGGTGCAGTAGTACAACCCAATCACTTATTTTGGTGTTTTGCGACTTCAGGTCTCAATAGCTTAGCAACTGGCTTCCCTGCCGTCGTAACCCTTCGTGATAACGATAGGTGTCAAAATATAGTTCATTCGCTGTTATGGAGGCCATGATTAGTGACTTACTTTGCGTTGTCAACGGACGTGATGCGCACGTTCTTTTGCCTCCGCAGCTCGGCATCGTATTTAGCTACGTTCGCCTCCGCAACTCTGTATTGTATTTAGCCGCTTTATCTGTAGCTCGTAGATAGCTAGGGCTGTGCAAATACATAGCATGCAACAAGCATTCAACCTTAGTAGCGGAAAGCAGCAAGGTTGGGTGACAATAGGGAAACTGCAGTTTGGACTGGCCGCTGGCTAACATAAAGACGGCAAAGCCACACGGTTCCCACAATTCATTGTGACATGCAAATTTGAATTATAGCCATAACAAAGATGTTTATTTTTGTTGTTAATGTGTGTTTATATTACGACTAGATGAATGTGTGCCTAATTTAACTGTCACATTTATGGTTGACTCCGATTGGCTGGCAACCAGTTCAGGGTGTACCCCGCCTCCTGCCCGATGACAGCTGGGATAGGCTACAGCACGCCCACGACCCTAGTGAGGAGAAGCGGCTCAGAAAATTGATGGATGGATGGATTTATGGTTGATTCATGGTGCACGACTATGTTATTATCGAATCGTGACTGTCGGCTGTGTGTAAAATAGTGACGTCCCAGTCAATTCATCTACATAGTCAGCAAAGCCCAATTGTGATTGCTTGTTAATAGCAAACATTTTTAAACATGTAGTGTACAAGCTCGCGCGTCGGCTGCAGCAAAACTATGAGTTAGCAGCATTAACATGTTGAGGCCTCTTTATACTCCCGCGCTCGCACGATGGACAGCACCCACATTGCATCACGTGACCGACGCATTGGGCCACGCGGCCCCTATGTGGCACTTGACGCGCACATGGCACAAATTGTCGCTGCGCGCAGATTGCCGTGGAGATCATCTCTCGTGATTGGTAGGTTTTAATCACATGCTGCGATGACGTACTCAGCTTTCCCCTTGGTTCCACATACCACTGCCACCACCGCATTCTTGATCGATTTTGCAGTATAATTAAACTTATCTTCTGGCCATCTAGGTCCATTTGTTCCAGCAGACTCTGTTCCACGGTCGCCACTTTTGTTGTTTTGTTCCTTGTTCCAGAAAGGAAAGTAAAAACGGCTACCAGAAATGGCCATAAAATGCAGAGGAAAGTCCACCCTGTGGTGTCCTAACCAATACCAGCCGTAGCGACACCCCTGACTTGGAGGAGAACTTACAGCACATTTTCAAAACAGCGTGCATGGGTTGCGCTCGAGGATAAAGGCAAACAGCGCGCGGGATAGCCGCAGTGACGTCAAGCGTAGTCGCTGCCCGCGCGAGTATAAAGAAGCCTTTACTTTTGGCCTTTTTATTTCGGTGAGTCTTGTGGTTCAAAACCGGGAATGCACCTTTGGGCTTATTTCGGCTGAAACAATTCGGCCGCTGAAATTTCAGTGCATCACTAAATATAACATTTAGAGCCGAGGAGACATACAACTGCACTATTGCACTATTTACTCCGTTTAGGTCACATAATTTAGTTTTATAAAAAATAAAAGTTACTCAGCTAATTTTAGGAAATAGACAGACATTACAAAACTCCGTAATCACATACAGTATATAAGAAAAAACATTTGTCCATGTCCATTTTTGTGGCAAAAGTTTAAAAAGTCACACTTCAAATGTGATGGACATCAAATATGATCATCTTTAGTTGCGATTAAAGCCATCTTGTGTAAAATAAGCACATTGTAGGAGCTTTGTCCCGGTCTCCTGCCATCGGGCTCCTCCAGTGACCTGAACCAGAAGGAAGTCCATGCATTCATCTATTTTCTGAATCGCTTATCCTCACAAGGGTCGCGGGACTGCTGGAGCCTATCCCAACTACCAACAGGCAGGAGGCGGGGTACACCCTGAACTGGTTGCCAGCCAATCGCAGGGCACATATAAACAAACAACCATTCACACTCACATTCACACCTATGGGCAATTTAGAGTTGTCAATTAAACTACCATGCTTTTTTTGGGGATGTGGGAGGAAACCGGAGTGCCCGGAGAAAACCCACGCAGGCAAGGGGAGAACATGTAAACTCCACACAGGCGAGGCCGGGGACTGAACCTCGGTCCTCAGAACTGTGAGGCAGACGCTCTAACCAGTCGACCACCGTGCCCAATGATGCCCCTTTTATTTTAAATTAAGCCTCAAAACATTTTCATATTTTTTTGTAACCAGCTTTTCTCTTTAGCCGTTTATTCATAAAATGAAAAAAGACATACCTTTTCCTACATCGAAAAGATAGTATTAATTTTTGTAATTTTTTTCTAAGGGTTGTTGACTGGTCTTCTCGACAGGAAACAGGACTGGACACCAATAATCGGGGTCAGAAGCTTTTTGCTGCAGCCCTCAGGATGGCCTTCAAAAACAGATGACTCTTCCCAATGATAAAACATACACTCATGCTGAGGACACCTTTTTTTACTGTGTCCTCTAAATGTCAAACGCACAAAGATTACAGCAGCCGTATAACTCATACAGCAAGCGCAGGGGTATGGCAGGAAGTCTGTCCTAATATGGCATGAGCAAAACAACATTTTCTTTTGCAGGACTTGAATCCTTTAAAAAGCAGAGGTCAGTCGGTATAGACTAAGGGCATATGCTTTACCCCTGTAAAAATACTGCAGAGCAAGTGGTTTCAATTTGCTCTAGTGATTAAGTTCACGCCAGCCCCCGGTGCACTGGTAAGGGTCATTTGTGCTCGGCCAAGTTACTGATGAAGGTGGGGAGGAGTGATGCTTACCGTGAGCATTGGTACTGACACGGCATTAGGGAGGCATAAAAAAAGGACTCTGAATAACTGTGCTCTGCTGCAAGCCTATTCAAGGTAACAAGAAAGCTTATATGCTTTTTTCCCCTTTTATTTCTTCACCTAAACGACTGTGCCTTTGTTTTAAAATGTCCTAAAGGCTCAAAGTCAAAGCAGTCAACCAGAGTGATTGCCAGTTTTTGTTTTTGTTTTAGCCTTTTAGCGCCCAGCTTTCACAGACAGTGAAATAGACCTTGAACCCTGCATGTCTAACAATTTATTCAACAGTAATGAGAGCAGTAGAGACACATTTTGGTTTAATGGGTTCAGTACACTGTGTATACAGGTACTGTTGGGAGTTTTAGATTGATAATTTTTAATTGGTTTGGTCGCCTCTGTATTGCATCTCTACTTTTTTTGCAGATGATGTGGTGCTGTTGGCTTCATCAAGCCGTGACCTCCAACTCTCACAGGAGCAGTTCGCAGCCGAGTGTGAAGCGCCTGGGATGAGAATCAGTACCTCCAAATTTGAGACCATGGTCCTCAGTCGGAAAAGGGTGGACTGCCCTCCCAGGTCGGGCATGAGATCCTGCCCTATGTGGAGGAGTTCAAATATCTTGGGGGCTTCACGAGTGAGGGAAGAATGGAACGGGAGATCGACAGGCGGATCAGTACAGCATCTGCAGTGATGCAGACTTTGTATCGGTCCGTTGTGGTAAAGAAGGAGCTAAACCGAAAGGCGAACCTTTCAATTTACTGGTCGATCTACATTTCCTATTCCTACCCTCACCTATGGTCACGTGCTGTGGGTCATGACCGAAAGAACAAGATCCCGGATACAAGCGGCCGAAATGAGTTTCCTCCGCAGGGTGTCCGAGCTCTCCCTTAGAAATAGGGTGAGAAGCTCGGTCATCCGGGAGGAGCTCAGCGTAGAGCCGCTGCTCCTCCGCATTGAGAGGAGCCAGATGAGGTGGCTGGGGCATCTGATTCGGATGACTCCCGGACGCCTCCCCGATGAGGTGTTCCGGGCACGTCCCACCGGGAGGAGACCCAAGACACGCTGGAGAGACTATATCCTTCGGCTGCCCTGGAACGCCTCAGGATCTACCTGGAAGAGCTGGATGAAGTGGCTGGGGAGAGGGAAGTCTGGGCATCCCTGCTAAAGCTACTGCCCCCGTGACCCGACCTCGGATAAGCGGTAGAAAATGGATGGATGAATGGATGGATGAATTTTTAATATGTACACCTGCATATGTTAATACAATCTAATTCAGAGAGCTACAGTATCGTTAGGAGTTTTGTTCGAATTTCAATCTATTTAACTCCATTATATATATGGTAAAGCCAAATAAAACCCAAAAACCTAAAACATTTCAAAACACCCACACATCAAGTTTATCAGTAACTTTTGTTTCGGATTTAACACAAAAGGCCTGCCATTTATATCTTATAGTAATGACTGGAGTTGATGCATGTCCATCTGACGCTACATTATGAAAATTCAAATATTTCGCAATTTAGAATTGCCCATCTACTGTATTTATGACATGTGGTTTAAGTTTGTTAGATGTAGGACACAATTTCTAGGACAAATTTGTCTTTGAATTATGCTTGGAAATGGCCAAGCTGAGCCTGTAATGGCTGCTTCAACCCAAAATGGCACACTTCCTGTGTCTTTTCGGGCTTAAATTTTTTTTCGTGGGTTTACTCATGAAAGACATCCATCCATCCATCCATGGATTTTTTTCAACAACACCACTTATCCTGGTTAGGGACGCGGGGCGCTGGAGCGTATCCCAGCTGACTTCGAGCGAAAGGCAGACTATACCCTGAACTGGTTGCCAGTCAGTCGCAGGGCACATATAGACATGGACAACCATTCACACTCATATTCACACCGTCACTGAGTGGGAACTGAACCCACGCTGCCCGCACCAAAGTCAGGTGAGTGCACCACTACACCATCAGTGACCTTCATCATAGACATCCATCCATCCATCCATTTTCTGAGCCGTTTCTCCTCACTAGGGTCGCGGGCGCGCTGGAGCCAATCCCAGCTGTCATCGGGCAGGAGGCAGGGTACATCCTGAACTGGTTGCCAGCCAATCGCAGGGCACACACAAACAAACAACCATTCACACTCACATTCACACCAACGGGCAATTTAGAGTTTCCAATTCATGCATGTTTTTTTTGGGATGTGGGAGGAAATCGGAGTGCCCGGAGAAAACCCACGCAGGCACGGGGAGAACATGCAAACTCCACACAGGCGGGGCCGGGGATTGAACCCGGGTCCTCAGAACTGTGAGGCTGACGCTCTAATCAATCGTCCACCGTGCCGCCTCATGATAGACATGTCTACCAAATTTCGTGGTGTTAAGTGAAAGTGACTTTGAATTTAATAACATTTACGGGCACTAAGAGTTTTTAAGAGTCAGGCCTCCAACCAAAATGAAATTTTCCCAAGAATGAAGGCACCTGGAAATTTGGTGAGTCATTAAACTTCGCTGCCCACATGCAATGATGAAAACTGAAATTTTCACAATCTATAGAAGCGGTTCAAATTCTACCCCTGGTCATGGCCAAAATGACCCTAAAATAGTCGCTTCAAACAAAAATGGGAGTCTTTTCGACTCTTTTCTCTTTTTAAAATGGCTTTATTTTTGTGGGTCTACTCATGACAAATATCCATCCACCCATTTTCTGAACAAGGGTTACGGTTGTGCTGGCACCTATCTCAACTTCGACTTGAAATGGTCCCCATATCGATAAACAACCATCCGCACTCACATTCACACCTACGGACAATTTAGTCTTCAATCAACCTAGCATGCATGTTTTTGGAAAGTGGGAGGAAACCGGAGTACCCAGAGAAAACCCACACAGGCACGGGGAGAAGATGCAAACTCCGCACAGGAAGGCCGCATTTGAACCCGGCACCTCAAAACTGTGAGGCAGATGTGGTAACTTGCTGTCCACCGTGCCGCCCCATGACAGACATGCCTACCGAAAGCAAAATGTGCTTCAGGGGCTGAATTTTTCAAAAACACAGGGGAATGCAAATGAGCCTATTTTGCGTGGGGTGGTGGGGGGGGGGTCACATCTGCATTCCCTATCAAACCACCACCTGCAAATGCTGGTGAATTTTTTTAGTCTGGGACAGCCCTCAAAACATATTTGGCCTCAGAATAACAAGAATAAAAGCAATTTTAAGAGGGCCTTTGCAATGCATACTATGCAGATATTGTGAAAAAACACCTCAGTGCCAATCAAAACTGGTTATTTTTGTAAAAGCAGATTTTTTTTAATTTGATATAATTCAATTATGAACTTAATGACGTAAATGGGTTGTGTACAATCAAAAGCATACAACTGTGTCATAGTCATTTTGCAGGATTAATGCCAGTGTGCCATTTGGGGGGGATTTGTGTTGGTAACAGCAGATGTGAGCTGCGCGCCATGGCATCAATAATAAAAAGGTCTCCCTAATCTTGACTCCCACTGCCAGTTACATCAAACCTTATGGTGAACAAAAACACGGTGTCTCAGGTAGCTAAATTATTGATACCGCCACAATTTAAAATCTACCCGCTGTAATTTTTTCACGATGTTTTCCCCCCTCGCTCAGGCAAGACTCCTTTTTTAAAATTTATTTATTAATGTATTTGTTTTCACACTATGTTTGGGTGTTCTGGAGGGTGGTGGGGTGGGGTGTAAGGTGTTCCCCCCACCTCACCTTTCACATCTTGCTGAATTGAGCATGCTCATTTTCCTCCCTGTGATACGCAGCACGCCGCTTCTGAGGCAACCGTCAGGTTCAGATCAAAAACTGGGTGGAGTGGGTGTAATATTGAAGGAGACTTGAACGATGGATACGGCACCCAATTTTCCGGGGTTTTCCCTCTGTAGTCAGAACAATGCGTTGGTGATGTCTGGTACTCGGAAAGGACATGTTCTGTACAGTGATTTAGTACAAATGCGCCCCCGTAATGATCGTGTTTTTGTTGCCTTTGTGCACCTCCAGCACCGGTTCTGGAAATCTGAGCAGCTGTAAACAGGCTGCTCCCCCTTTTTCGCCAAGTGTTTTCTATTGGCACTTTGCTGTTCTGTCATACCGGCGGAGGAGGCTCGCTCTTCATCTCTCTGCATCGCTCCACAGCCAGCAGCGGAGACAAAAATTCTATACTCCTTACAAGCATGAAAGAAATGGGGGCTGGTGACATTGCTTTTTCAATATGTCACACAAGTGCTTCATTTATCGGCGAGAAAAAATACATTTATGTCAGTCTTATGTGAGCCAAAAACTCCTTTAGCTTGTTTTTTTCTTGTTTCGAGAACATTTTTTGAAAGTAGGTTTTTACTGTCATTTGGATTTCAAAACTAATTTCCCCAGAGGAAATACAACTAATCCACGTGTATCAAACTCATGGCCCGGGGGCCTGATCCGGCCCACCGCATCATTTTATGTGGCCCGCAAAAGCAAATCAACAGTGTCCACTTCCATGATTGTTGCTAAAATCCATACTAAAACTTCAACTTGTCATATGTAATAAATTTTTTTTGCTAAAGTATTACTGAACCCTTTTTACAATAACGAAAAATTATCCTTGACTTCTGATTTCAAAACTACTTATCCCTCAACTTATTGTGTAGATGTAATAATATAATGAGGGAAGTAAACATTTGACACGGCCCTCTGAGGGAAACCGTAACTACAATACGGCCATCGACAAAAATGAGTTGGACACCCTTGAACTAATCTGATAAACTGCTGCCACTACAACCCCTTTATTAATTGTATAGACAATGTTTTAAATTGGGCAGCACAAAGAACAAGTGTTTAGCATGTCTGCCTCACAGTCGATAGATTCTGGATTCAAATCTCAGCTGCAGCCCTCCTTTGTTGACTTTGCATGTTCTCCCTGTACTTGCATCGTTTTTGTACTCCGGTTGCCTCCTAATTCCCTAAAAATACCTGTTAAGTTTATTGAAGACTTTAATTTCCATAGGTGTGAATGTGAGAGTGAATGGTTTTCAGTCTATATGTTCCCTGTGATTGGCTGGCAACCAGAGTAAGGTGTACAGCTGAGATAGATCCCAGCTCACCTGTGACCCTACTGAAGGTATGGGTAAAAGAAAACAGATGGATGTTTAGTAAGTAACCTTTAAGCATTCTTAACAGCCACCCCCCTCCCCCACAAAAAAAACAGTCAGGGCTCTATTTTCGCGAATGGCGTAAATCATGCATAGGGTGCGGCACAACTCTGCACCAGAGGCGGGTTAGACCGATGTTGATAATTTTGCAGACGAGCACAGGCTGGCGGAACTGAGAGTGGGACTGTGGGAGGTACAAATTTGGGTTATGTCCATTACTCCATTGGAGACTGAGGAGCCCCTGTAATAAGCCCTGCGTCTAAAAAAGCAACTCCAAAGAGACAAAGAGACAGGAAAAGCATTGGTTGCATTTTCAATCATGGAAGCAACCCTTCATCACCTGGTCTCTGAATATCACTGTCAATTACTGTGTGGATCTGCGCATGTGGTGCATGCAACCAACACAAATTGCTTAACACAAATATGTCTTTCATATAAATTATTTAAAAACTAATAAAACTCATTTGAGTGCAGAACTATGGGACAGTCCTCCTGTATATATCTGCGTTTCTATCAGGAAAATTGATATATTATCCATCCATTTAGTATAGTGCTTATCCAATTCAGGCAAAGTACAACTTTGATCGTTTGCCAGTCAATCATAGGACACAAATATAGAGACATCTGTCCATTTTCCCATTCTGTCTGACCATTCACCACTGCACCATCAGCAACCTTTTATCTATCCATCCATCCACTTGTCCACCTTGGGGTTGAGGCTTTTGACTGTGGACGAGAGGCGGAGTACACCCTGGATTGATTGCCAACCAATCACAGAGCAAATACTCCGATTTGTAGAAGTCAGTCTTCAATTATTCTAACAAGCATGATTTTGGAATGTGGGAGGATGCCGTAGAACCTGGAAAAAAACCCACGCAAGAATGGGTAAAACATGCAAACTCCGCACAGGTAGCCGAGATTCGAACCTCGAACATCAGAGCTCTGAGACACATGTGCTGCCAACCACTAGGCGACAACGCTTCCCTGTACACTGGATATTATTCACTGAAAGTCACAAAGTCTCACAAGGTGAAAGAAAAAAGAAACAAATATTGATATTGCTTCCCTATGACTCTACAAGGTTTTGTGGAAATTGGTTCTGCTCACAAACAAACGATTTGACAAACAAATGGTGAATAAATAAACCATCCTTGCTATCTAGTAACCGGTAACATTTACATGTGATTTTTCCGGTTATTCGAGTTGATATGGCACGCCAGCCCCTCTACTGATGCTTCTGCCCGCCGGCACAACCTCTACAAGTACAAGTTGTTTATTTTGCATCAGTAAACAGCATAGTTCGGCACTTTTGGGTGGCAACAGCCAAACGTGTTGGGCCATTCTAGCCATGTGGCAACTCAAAACACGACCCCACCCCCCCGACCCCACCCACACACACACACACACACACACACACCGCACCCGAGGTGCTAGGCTTTCTTTACAAAAACAAAACAGGTTGACAAAATTAAAACTCGTTCGTCCCTCATTTACGTGTCATCTCAGGCCTGACCCCGCCAGTAAAAGATCAAACGGCGTTTGAGGCCTGCTCCTATTTCAGCCCGCTCGAGACGGACAGCTGAAGAGTCGGCCAGTCCAACGGGAGCTTTGACGGGATTTTTATTTTTATTTTTTTTCTGACTTGCAATAAAAAGCCTGACTCATGTGGCCAAAGCGCACAGGCATTGTTAGGGTAATGGTTATAAGTGCACAGGTGGTTATCTGCATGTACACTGACTCAGCAATGTACACTTTTACAGCATGGTTTATGTGTGTGAACTTTTGTCTGTACACTGGTGTCTAAATAATTGTAGACTTCACAAGTTTATGCGAAGTTTATGCTTCTTAAGATATTTCTGAATTCCATAAGTGATCGTGATTGTTGAGAATGAGTAGTGCATGAATATCCATCTATCCATTTTCTGAGCCGCTTATCCTCACAAGGGTCGCGGGAGTGTTGGAGCATATCCCAGCTATCATCGGGCAGGAGGCGGGGTACACCCTGAACTGGTTGCCAGCCAATCGCAGGGCACATATAAACAAACAACCATCCGCACTCACATTCACGCCTACGGGCAATTTAGAGTCTTCAATTAACCTACCATGCATGTTTTTGGGATGTGGGAGGAAACCGGAGTGCCTGTAGAAAACCCACACAGGCACGGGGAGAACATGCAAACTCCACACAGGCGGGGCCGGGGATTGAGTCCCGGTCCTCAAAACTGTGAAGCAGACGCTCTAACCAGTCGCCCACCATGCCGCCTAGCGGATGAATAGAGTTTTAAAAAAGAAAAAATATCAGTTTTTCAGTTTAGACTTCATTATTTAGCTTTTATTTTATTTGTGTAATTCCAAAATGCAGGGGAAAAAAGTTATTATATTGTGTGCATGTGTTTGCACGCATGTGCTTGTGTGTGAGAGACAGTGTGTGTGCGTGTGGTTGTGTGTGTGAGACAGTGTGCGTGTGTGTGCTTGTGTGTGTGACCCTGCACAGAATATGTTATTTTTCCATCAAACTCCATTCTTTATTATTATTATCATTATTATTATTATTAGTAGTAGTAGTAGTAGTAGTAATATGATCATTATTGTTATTATTATTACTATTTTTTGTTTTTCCGTAGAGATTAATTTATGTATGTATTCTAATTTATTAACATTTTTGTCACATGCTTTTATTTGCTTACTGATTCATTTAAAGTAAATCTTAAAACAATGGCCATTTATGGCCTGCCTATTTTCAAAATATGAAACATACATGTTACGTCATGCACATACACTCAGACGTACACACATTTACACACACACACACACACACACACACGCATATGTATAAAAACCATGGTAACAGAAGAAGCCCCAGAGGTGTTGAATCAATAACACTATGCCAATCTCTATCTAAGCAAGCCTCACTCCCCCATGCTTGTGTCGCGCTGTCACTTTGGATATAATGATCTAACCTATGAAGCATTGATGAGCAATCGGACAGCATGCCACTCTTCATTCGCACACGCACACGCACACACACACACACACACACACAAACCACACTCAAACACTACAGGCTGGCTTTCTTTGTCATGAAGCAATCTGTTTATCTAAGTCACCGTTTGTGTTCAGTGAATTCAATATGCTGATGCTGACTATAAAAAAAACCCACACAGTGTACAGAACTGAGCTCAGCGATTTTCAGTTGACCAGCTCACTGGTCGCAGCGCAAATGGATGGCTATTGACGAGTGTCATCGACCTAAGAGACCTCTGCTCTCCAGCCAATCTGCAGTGGGCCTCGGGGGTGATTATGACATTTACTCGTACGGATTATAATTTCAAATAGCTGTTTAGAAGGGGGGGGAGATTCCCCAGTTGGAGCTGCTGGAAGGGGTGAGTGGTCAATAAGAATAGACTTGAAATAATCGATTGGAAATGGACACACGACAGAGGCCCTGCAGCCTGTGCCGATCAATAAGCTGTGTTAAGTGGCGGTGTTGCCCTCCATTGATGAGCAAATGGCTGTACAGGCTGTCCTTGCTCCTCAACTCTCTCTTTCCCCCCTTTATCAGCGGGTCAAACAGTGGGGCCAGGTGGTTAACCACATGCCGTCTGTAGACATAACACACCAAGGCGTAAGTTCTGATTGGCTGGAACTGATCACATGGTATGCACCCCTCCCAGTAACCTCACAAGACCCCGTACCCCACCCGTTACAAAGCTGGGGGGCATTGCAGGAGGTCAAATGTCTTCCTTTTGTATGTAAAGTATCCTTTTTAATGTTTACTTGTTTTGACTTTGGTTTTCTTATTATGATGTATACACATTGAATGAAACAATTATGGTCACCTAGAATTGGCCTTATTTACCGACAGGTTCATAGGTATGTTATTTTGAAACCATGAAACTTGTCGGGGAGTCTGCCACCTTTTGCTAATTAGCATATTCAACACCCATATTCTTTAGTTTAGAGACTAAACAATTCCGTTTTAAAAAGAAAACTGGTCGAAACAGCGTCATGTTGGCCGTCCATTTACTTGATAGGCTAACAGCATTTTACTGGATTTTTAAAAATTGTTTTAATTTAGAGGAGGAAGGGTACACCAACTCTATTGGGATGTTGACTGGGGTACGCAACTTAAAATGTTCAGGAAAGACTGAAATAGTGCAAGATGAATGGTGTAAGCTATGTTTCGAATTTTGGTAGGGTGCCTGCAGGTTTTTATGTCTGAACATTTTAGGGAAAGACAAACTAGATACTCGATGCATTTATTGGCTATGTTTTGAAATTTTAGGAGGCTGTGTGTAGGGAAGAAGAGGTCTGCAAATTCTGATAGGCTGCTTTTTGGAGGGATGTGGTTTAAAATGTTTGGGAAAGACTAATACAGTAATATAGCTGCTGGATGCTTTTATTTATTTAGTTTGAACTTTTTAAGGAGGTGTGAAGAGGAGAGTTGGTGTACCATCTCCTTTGGGATATTCAAAGGAGAGGCCTGGTTTAAAATGCTTTGAAATGACTGAAATAGAGCAACTATGCTGCTGAATGTATTTAGTGGATATGTTTTCTGTCTTTTTTCGCAAGAAAGATGGGGTGCATCAAGTTTGTCAGGATATTGAAGGGCTGCATGGCTTAAAATTTTTGGGAAGACTGAAATAGTGCAAGATACGGTAGCTGCTTAATAAAATGTGAGCAGCGGAGCCCAACTGTTTTGGGATGTTGAAGGGGGTGTGTGACCTAAAATGTTCAGAAAACAGTGAATGAAAAATCTGCTTGATGCTTTCTTTGGCTATGGGGGTCTGTGTTCGGAAGAGGAGGTGCGCTGGGGTATTGAAATGGGGTGTGTAGCTTAAAATGTTTTGAAAAAGAGCAAGACAGCCAGCCAGTAAAGGCAATAAGCAACTATGTTTTGACTTTTTTGGGACCGTGTTTACTGTGGAGAGGAGGTGCGCCAACTCTGTTGGGATCTTGATGGGGGTGTGCCATTTAAAATATTTGGGAAAGACAAATTGAGCAAGATAGATACTTCACAGGTGAAAATAAAGTGGAAATAACGTTCTCTTACTGAAAAAAAAGTCTTGTCTGTCATCAACCAACAATGAACCATACTCACCGGAATAGCATAATATTGTTTGAAAACAACACCTGTTGTGCAGTCCCGCTCTGGGCTATCCGTTTCGGTGTAAATCAAAGCTGTGCAGGGTGCTGACACCAATGTACCAGAACCGAAGCGAAGGGAGAGGAAGGTAGCTCCGTCTTATTACTTCTTGCCATATGACACACGCACGAGCCATGAATAATATACGACTACGCCACCTCAGCTCAGATGAAAGCGGTGCACTGTGAGTCGGATACAAGGGAAGCGAGACGAAGAAATGTAAGTCCATGCAAAGGACACTGGAGTTATTTGCCTCTTTGTGTATATTTGTGTTTAAATCCAAAGGTGACAGCGCACATCAGTGTCACAAGTCGTACAGAATATGTGGGTAAACAAGGAAAAAAGGGACAAACGAAGTGTTTACATACACACACGAGGGAAAGTGTTCCTCTCAGGAGAGCTGATCAGTGCACGGCACTTCACTGTGCTGGGAGGTGGCGGTTCTCGCTCTCTCGGGGCGGGAAGGTGCGGGGGGGAAAAAATGCTTCTTTTGATCATCACGCTCACCTTTTGGAGAAGACTTGCAGGTTGTAAACAGCGTCTCAAACCTCCTCCTCCCTATGCGGTGCTTGACTAAACACACTTTGGTGATAATGGGTGAGATACCAGGCAGTACACTTCAGATCAGCTTGCCATGGTTTTTGTCTTTGGAATAATAGATTTTCCACCTTGGTAATAGCTGTAAATAATGTAGCATCATTTAAAGTGACATCTAGAGTCCAGTTTAAGGACTACAGGTCATTTACCTCCATCCTTTAGGTAAGTGGTTCACAACCTTTCTATGCTACACAACCCCTGGAAAATACATACTGTACTATGCTTTCCCCCCCCCCCCCACATTTTATAACATTTCACAGGTGTTATAATAACCTGTACTGTATAGCACACTAAACATACTCTTACCCGGACTGAAAATGAATGGCCATCGTTCATAGCCACCAATGGCTAATTTCACCCATAGAAAGTACTTGTAGTTTGGCGCCCAGACTTTGGCCACCACTTGAAAGTGGCTCTGGGACTTCGGAGAGCTGAACATGTCACTGGCAGACAAATATGTTGTGAGGGTGGTTTCTATATAAATTAGCCCCCAAAATCGGGCAGAAAGCCAGGACAGCTCATTCACAGAAACATTTTCAGAAATAGGCAGATCAAAAATGTATTTGGTTGTTTAATTTTGCACTTTATATGTGCATAGGCACATTTGTTCAAAAGTCATTAAAAATTTAAGTTTCCAGAATATAATATTTAAGTCAGTTGTTCCCACCCTTCTTCTTTCTATGCTGCACACCCCTGTAAAACCTCTACAAGAACCTGATAAAACTGTACATTTTCACGAAATATAAGTAAAACGAATAACCATACTATCACCATCTGATGAAAACCTTGTATCTCCACTTGACTTTTGACATTCCTCATTAATTGTGCCTATTTTCATAAAGGTCTCAATACAAAATCTCACCTCCCCTTTTACCTTCTGGGGGAGAAAATGCAAATTGTGTCATTGGTTACAAGGTATATTCATGTTTAAGAAAGCTATACTTCAGACATTTAGAGACCTTTTTTCAAGACCACTTCAATCTCACCTTCACTGTTAGGGATCATCCACGGCATTTTGCTAGCCCATCCATACCAGCTTTTGACAATTTATTAAATAAAAAGATCCCTCCTCATACTGAAATAAAGTGAACTGAACTTTTTGCTGAAGCACCTACCAAACAGTACGTACATTTTAAAGGGTCCTAAAATATCTGATCCTTACTGTCCTGCACGGCACCTTTAAGTCTGGGTATCAGTTGCAATCACACTATACCATATACTTGTATAGGGAGGAGCTTAACACCCTTCTATCCATTGATTGGTGGACAGTGAAGTGTCACTTCTGTGTTACAGTAGAATGGGAAAAACAGCACATTGTTGTATTTTCATCCAATGGACATCCCAAAATGCTTTAATGATGTCATGTTATTCATCTAACTAATGTACACCCCGTAGTGGAACCACAAGTCTGATCAGGGTTCACCTGATCCGATCCCAAGTGTGGCAATTTGTAGAAATATGGCTTCAAGTGCATGCACAAAAGGGTATCACACTTAGCAAGGGATTAGTTGGAAAAACATGTTATCCCAGATACTTCTTTCAGCAACACCCAATATTTCTAAAAGATTGTTCAAAACGTTGTTCCCACAAGCCTCAAGTTGTCCATTCAGGACAGAAAGCATTACGTCAGGCCCACAACAGCTGTTAAGTGATACAGTACAAGCTTAATTTTTTATAGTCATCCACTGCATGTTTCACATGCAGCGGCGATGCGTGCAGTGTTAGGTTCCCATTGTGACTTGCAAGTATTGTGTCACTGTATGAAAAAAAAGAGAAGAAAAGAAAGCCATTCACCAGGCAAATCCTACCAGGAGCCAGCCAAACGGGCCAACAAAAGGTTGGCCGTCGCGAGCAGGGGGCCGGCATCCGTATTGTCCTCCAGTGAGCGGCCAGTGGAGACAATGGGTGAAGGACGTTTTTTGAGCGCTTGACCCGGGCTACCTTCATTTCACCTCAGCAAGACAAGGTTAAGATGGATGGCTCTAATTAAAAGAACGAGCCTGTCTCATCGTCTCAATGGCATCAGGTTTATTTTACGGGAACTTTAACGGGCGCCTTTGTGGGGTGGTAATTACAGGGTGAAGTGATTAGAGCTCCCCAAAGGCCTGGAGGTGACAGACAGACGGTGGAGTAACCCAAGTAACCTTTCGGTAGGACATCGCTTCCTATTGTCATTCATGACAAAAACAAATTTTAACCTCCGCCTCTTGTGCCACGTTACGGATATCAATTTCCCAACGAGGAAAAGCGTCATACTGGCATGAAGGTAGAGATTGTTGGGTTTTTCTTATTGGGGGGTACGCACATACCGATTTGTAACATCTTAATCAATTTTAAAATGTGGGAATCCCCTCATATGACAAGAAAACAATTGGCAAGTGTGATGTCATTGTTATAGTATGTGGTACACACAAGATGATTGACTCAGCACACCACACAAATAATGATATCTCCACCGACAAGATGTCTGTCGTTGTAACAAGACTGCCCTGTGAGGGAATGCGTGGTGCCACGGGCCATTCCGGAAGAAGACACAGTTGTTGTCGAAGAAGAAATCGAAGAACCTAAGTTAACAGTTAGCTTCAGAGCGATAATTAAAACTAAGACTCAACACAACTAGTTGCACCTCCATTTCTGTATGGCATCAGAGCGAGCTTCAGGTCACTCCCTAACTGGCTACCGTTCCGTTTCACATCAAAATCACAGGCTCCGTGGCTTGGCCCAACTCGGTGTTGAACACACGCATAGGGATTTCCAATCATTAATATTGAACAAGTTTAGCATTTACGATTACCAGCCCAACCATTTTTGGAGCAGATCGGAAGGGGAAAATCACTGTTCACACCTCATGCCACAGGATAATGGCTCAGAACAATCGTTCAAAAACAGCTGAGAATCGGGCCTTTGCTGACTTGTTATTGTAATAGAGGATAGATGCTCAAATTTGGACCCAGTTGTCGGTATGTGTGTACCCTGGGTAACAAAGGCTTGACCCTGGGACTGAGGTTTAGATATGGAGCGGATGATATAACGCCCCCAGCGCCCTACTTGGGTTATTTGACTTATGCCAACTCGAGAACGGCCCCCAAGGGAATCTCTCAAATGGGAATGTGTGTCAGGCATAACAATGCTTGCTCTAATCTAGTGTTTATTAACTGTGGAGTAACTGGAGATTCCCGATTAAACGCAGATTTGAGCATGATGAGGTTGCCGTGCCGGATCAGTCATAAGGCTCGGTTCAGCATATGGTCTTCGCTTGAAGTTTGAAGGGCCATGAGTAGTGTGACCGCTGCTGAGTTAATCTATGGCGAAAACAGCTTTTGCCAGTTGTTTGACTAACCTTGTATTCCTGCTGTTGCCACAACCATCCATCCATTCATTTTCTACTGCTTCTACTCTTGACCTTTGGACAGAAGTCAGACTACATCCTGGATTGGTCGCCATTTAGTGGCAGGGTCAAGAGAGCAGTGTGCACACAGAGCATAAAAAAGTCTCAAATGTGATTTTCTAGCATCAAGGCCTCAATTATTCTTTAAAGTTACACTCCTTAATCTCTAAATACCGCATCGTCTAATTGTGGCTCACCAATCAGAATATAAGTTAATGTTTCATGTTATTAAGTGTAGTTAAGGAAGAATTAGGTAGATTGCATGACTAAATCTGTCTCAAATTGATGAAGAAGTGGTACCGTTTTGATCATTCACACCATCACCACCACGCTTTTTCTTTATTTAAGTATTCAAGTGTTTTATTGTTCTTTAACGTTTCCTTCAATCATAAAGTATACTAAAATACATCCATCCATTCCCTGTACTGTTTTACTATAATATAACACAGACATCACACTGAAAATTATATTAATTTATTACATTAAAAATAACATCCAACCTGTGTAACGCTGATCACATGATAACACTTTTCAAGATATCTGTGCTTTTCGAACCAGAGGTGGCCCAAAACTAGACGGAGTCACCTGCCTCCAGATATTATATGCCGAAAAATGTCTGATAAATACTGGTACATATTTGCTTTTAATAAAGAAGAGGTTTTGAAGTGGGTGAATGGCAAACATTTCTGTTGAACGAACTCAGCCGGCTCGACTACAGTAATACTTTGGGGGGGGGGGGGCATTTGCAATATGTAAGTGGTGACTGTTATTTGGTGTCTATTTGAGCGGAGGTCGCAAATGATGAATTATCGGTATTTCTTTTTCGTATTTAATTACGAAGTTATTCATGTGATTTTATAACTTTTTTCTCCTTGAGTTATGACTTTATCCTTGTCGTGTTAACATCTTTATCGTTGAGTGCTTGGCTAAATGTGTCACAGTGTGTCGGATGTATGATATATTCATGTCTACGTGTGCGGCTGTATTGTATGTCTTGAAGCATGCACGCATGCTTAAAAACTCCCCCTGCCGACTTGGGTATCACCGCAAAAAGTTATTTAGAGGAGCAATTAAAATCTGTTTAGCTGTCTACGTGTACGCGCCCACACATACTAAGCTGTCTGAACATGGCAGATGTCAAATAGCTGTATGGTCATCTTAGGTAAAAGGTCAGTACGTTAGACTTTACTCGCGCTAAATAAAGAAACATGTCAGATTGAATAGTTCACGTTGTGTGGACTATTAGAATGTCTGATTTAATGTCGTAAATAAGCATGGCAGTACTGGAAGCCCATGTAACAGTGGTTAACTTATTTTTAAACTTGCATGACTGTAAAATATAAATGTAAAAAAAATGCCTTTCTAAATAAAACTTTTATAAGGACATTTTTTCTTTATATATATTTAAAAAAAAAAATCCAAGGTCAACACATGCTGCAATAGATTGTGTTTGTTCTAATAGCATCTAAAATAAGTTTTCATGTTAAATTTATGTTGGTGGAAAATGTGACTTTTGATTATATATTTAATATAATATTCTTTAATAACTAGGGTGGGACAAAAATATTGAGCGCAGGCTGCCAACTGAGGATTTTTGCAAATGACTTTTTCTGGGCTGTATTGTTTTTGCTAATGATATGATACTTATGATACCTTATATATCAGTACTATAGCTGTACAATAGCCAAGTATTTTGTGAAAATTCTCCACTTTTAAGATTATGTAACGTTTATTTTTTTGGGTTAAAAAATGTGTAACTACTGTTGTTTATGTTGTGTTTTTTTATCAAGCCAATTTTCTATTGCACCTGGAAAAAATATATGTTTAAGACTGTTATCCTTGAGAGTGGGAGAATTAATTAATTCTTGGATGCATCGCGTTGTAGATGTAAACTCTTCTGAATCGATTATAACTAATGTAATGCTTGCGGTACGCCAAAAGTGTTACTCAGAAATCCAGCTGCTGCCGGACAGTCTGTGGTGCACAAAATAACAGAACCACTGTTCCAAAATAACAAGTAATTTGAATGAATAACACACTTTTAGTAATTATGGGTGAATAAAAAGTCTGATACGAGTGAGACATGAAATGTAAATCACTCGCTCATGTTTTAGCGTGCAGCCATAGGCCAGAGAGGTACATTCAGCTCCTTCCCATAGCTCCTATCACTACCGCAATGAATACATATTTAAATTTGTCAACGGCATCGTTTGATGCAAAACATAATCTGGCAAAACTACAAAATATGACCACATTTGTCTCACATTTGGTCTGTCTGCTGCAGCTGTTATTATGAAGGCAACCGCCTTACACATCAGTGACATCACATCATCATTACTCTGCTATTTCCACCCCAAGTTAATATGTAATATTAAGAATATCAGTAAAAATGGTCCGCACTAGCACAAGACTATATTTAAAAAGAGGGGGGAAAAATCAGCTAAGGAGCTACAGAAAGAATAATAGTGACTATGATGCCACAGGTAAGAACAAACTATAGATGTCTATAAAAAAGGTTTTATGGGCCCGTATTGTAATATGAAGTAGCCCTTGTTTATTGTCAAAAGGGAGTTCCTAGTTGCTGTGTTGACTACACACATGGAGGTGTTCTTGCTCTCTTGCTCTTGCCAGCCATAGGCTAGTTATAAATCTAGGTACCGTATATATTTAGCTGTCTGGCTGTCTGTGTGTCTGTGCGCAAAGACGTTGTAATGCACGTGTCGAGTCAACACCTGAGGGCAAGCAACTCAACGCAGGTCATCACGTTTGCTCTGGTCTTTGTGTGTTTGGTTATGTGTGGGAACAATGAGCACCATGTACCAGGCCCACTAATAACAGCCCACTCAACAAGCCTGCTTGACAGCCGGTTGGGACTTTGAAGAATTCATAATGAAGCGATGCCTCAGATTAGCACGAGAGTGGCTGCCTTTGAAGAAACAGCTCAGGTTGTGTGAGGTCCTAATTAGGAATGGCCTATTTTAGTTTGAACACATGCTGAGGAGAGAAGTGTGAGTGTGTGTGTGTGTGTGTGTGTGCGTGTGTGTGTGTGTGTGTGTGCGATACTGAGTGCATACTTTATATTCTGTATGGTGTGTGTGAGATGTTGCTTGAATGAATTTCTATGGAACTGCGTGGGAACCCAAAAAAAAACATGCTGAGAAATTGAAAAAATACATACGCAGAAAACATTTTATATCGAACCTTTGTTGTATATTTTTATTGTTATGTTTTTCAAAAGATATCTCATCAATGTCTCATTAAAGTGGACACCCTGCAATGTGTTGCTATAGAAACAATATTATGGGGGTATAAGTAAATACATAAAATAAAAACACTAGCATATACCAATATGAATAAGGATAGATAAATATACTGAAAATGCGTCGTAATTAATAATATAAATAATAATACACTGTAAAAATAAAAAATAAATATTTGTGTTTACTATTAAACATTTTATAGTAAACACAAATTTACACAAAAAGTAATAAGATAATAACATTCTATTTTTATATTTTATTGTAAATTATTTTTTACAAAATTTACAAATCATATATATATATATATATATATATATACATATATATATGTGTTGTTATGTTGTGGTAATATGCACCCATTCATTATGTTTGTATGCGGCAGCTTAATATCAGACTCAAGAGTGTTATCATTAGAGGTGGGAGAAATCATCTATTCTTAGATGCATTGTGATGTAGGTGGTAAAAATTCTGAATCAATTTAATATTTTTTAATTTGAGGGGTTAAACAAGTGTACCGTATTTTCACGACCATAATGTGCACCGTATTAAAAGGTGCAGCCTCAGTTACGGAGTCTATTCTGTATTTAACACATACACAAAGCCCGTATTATTGGGCACAGGCCTGGTTTTGAAAATATATGTGCTAAAAAAAATGTGCTATCATAAAACATACGGTAGCATGCGTACACGCTAAAACATACGCTAGCATGCATGCTAGCGTATGTTTTTAAAAAAGCAGCGGGAGCAAAACTGAGTTCGGTTGTACTTTATTGAAGTATTTAACAATGTACTTGATCTAGAATTCTCTCGCGGCTGCTCGATTCCCATGTTCCTCCGCGTAACTGATAGCTTGCTGTTTAAACTGTGCTTCGTAAGCGTGTCTCTTTGTATGTGCCATTTTCGAGGGTCCTTAGCCAAACCGATGTTGTTTTGCACAATGCACATACCGGCGCAATATACCTACTGGGGGCGTGCCTTTCGTGTCCTCTTTCACACGCACCCTTCCCCCTTTACGTCCGCATGCTGTCCTCAGTCAGATCCGCCTTTCCTCTGTATAAGCAGAGTGTCAGCAGGAAATGCTACTCGTCAGTCAAGCGGAGCACTCGTCAAAGTCACACAACAACATTTACAGATTTTGGATCTCGGTGCACACATAAGGCGCACCGCGTTATAAGGCGCCCCGTCCATATTGGAGAAAATTTTCGACTTTTAAGTGCTTATGGTCGTGAAAATATGGTAACTGGAAATGCAGTAGCCGCCAGAGTCTGGTGCAAATATGTATTTTTCAATAACTTTGGTTGATATGATTGAGACAGGTCATGTAAATCACTTGCTCATATCTTGGTGCGCAGCCAAAGCCAGAGGTGCAGCAGATTATTTTTTTAGATGCTCTGGCTTGCACAATGAATACATATTTAAAACTTATATTTTACGGTATCTGTGGGTTGTTACCCTTGCTAAAAAGTCATACTATTTCTATGCTCCAGTAATATACACCCACTAATCATTACCTTTGTATAAAGCACCTCATTTACTTATGAGGTTCTTGCTTAGCTCACCAAAATAGTGAAAGTTTATGTTGGGCTATTTATTAGAATATTTCTGTTTGCGTGAATAATTAAACACAAGAAAAATACTACATTGAACAGTCAGGCATTGGGCATGGTTTCCTACTTAACCCATGACCCACCACTCCACAACGTTATGTGGAAATCAGTGAACTCAACTGCACCCAAAATAATATGAATAATATGAAATAAATGTAAAACAAATGAACAAATATATGTGTGTGTCTATACTGTATATTGTGTAGGTAAGTCGTACATGTTAACAATTAGATACAGACGTGTACAAAGATCCTGCATTTTTCTTTTTTTTTTCTTTCACTACGCTTTTTTTCTTTTTTTTTTACTCATCCTCAATCATCAGTGCCCGCAAAACAATGGCGGAATGTTCTAGCCTGTAACCATTCCGGAGTGGCTATCTGATGGAGGAAAGCCTGGGATAATCCATACCGACGTTATCAGTGGCAGGGATCCCATTTCCATATTGGAGCCCTTCTCAACTGATAAACGTGTAGTGATAGACTGATACCTGTGGTCCGAGGGCTTGATGAGAGCCTTATGAATGGTTCCAGCGGAGGGGTGATGAGGAGAAGAGGGGCTTTCAGGCATGGAGGCTGGACAGTAGCTTTCAGCAAGGCTGATAAAAGCGAGGAGTGGGAGGCGGGTGATTAATGTGTCTAAGTGGTCATAGGTCAGATGAGGGCCCTCGCCAGTGACCGCTCTTAAGAGGTCACCTCCACGACCATCCGTCACACTCACAGAGCGCAGACACACTCCTTGCAATGATTTGTGCGTGTGGACGAATCCGTTATTTCTACACAACAAAATGTACATAAACATGTATTTTCATACAAATGGGGGAGATGTGCGGTGGAGGTATTGCTGACCACTCTCGGAGGATGTGTGACCTCCATTTTTTCAGCACTTCCGTCCTTGGAGCCAGACGGCGGGACACAAATACATTATTAATTGGGCTCTATTTCACCACGTCCGCCGCTCCTTTATCAGCATGTTGGCTATCAGCGGGGTCAGGCCTCATGGATCAGTGTATGAAAGGACCATTGCCATTTCAAGTGACACACGTTTAAGGGGAAGAAAAGTGTGCTTTTTTCCGGAGAATTTGGAAAATGTTTGAACCAGTTGATATACTCAATGAAGTAGCAACTTTAAGCAAGTAAGTAAGTTTATATATATATTTATCTTTATACTCGTTTTCGCTATATATTTATTCATACTTTATCAGAATCAGAATCAGAATCATCTTTATTTGCCAAGTATGTCCAAAACACACAAGGAATTTGTCTCCGGTAGTTGGAGCCGCTCTAGTACAACAGACAGTCAATTTACAGAACACTTTGGAGACATAAAGACATTGACAAAAAACAATTGTGCAGATGCAGAGTCCTCTAGCACTTAGAGCAGTTCGAACGACTAATATTGCGATAGTCCGGTGCAATTCGTGTAAGGTCTCCAAAGACGGACGAAAAACACAAAAACAAAGACAATACTAGAGAGCGCGTTACCGAGGCGACCACACTGGTAGGCGCCATCTTGAAGATTTTTTTTTAAACTTATATTTTAAACTTTAAGAGATATTTTAAACTTTAAGAGGTGAAAATGTCAAGCTTAAAACATATCCTTATATTTAAATATTAACTAGATTTGATATTTGTCTTTTCGGGTGGAGGGGGGGGGGGGGGGGGGCAAGTGTGTGAATTCACTAAAATAACCCTTAAAAAATGCCTTTTTATTAACTAAACACATTTTTACTTGATTTTTGATTGTGTGATTGTTTTTTTTAGTAGTAGTTGCACAAATTCTTTACTGTACACTTTAAAAAGATCATGTATAATAACTATCATATAATAAGTTTAAAAATATATACACATTATTATAATATATTTGTGATAATACAAATGCTGATTCTGCTCATTTCAATAGGCAGTTGACCACTACACTTTATACAGTATATGCATGCCAAAACTAGATTGATACCCTATATAGGAACAGCAGAGGATAAACAAACCCAATTTGGATTAAATAAAAGTGTTTGTCTTTAAAGTTACCCATCCCATGTCCTTTTTAACATCAAGAAATAGCCATTATTTATTACAGTATTGAGAATTAAAATAATAATAATAACTAAACAAAATAAAATAGTATTGGATTGTTGCTTTTATAAAAATCCTCAAAAATATTTCAATGTTAAAAGACAGCAATAATGCGGACTTATACTACATATACTTTTTAAAAAGCACATTGTATTTCTCCACTATGTGTAGGTTGGCATTGAAGTTTTGTTGTTGATATTACTGTTGTTTTCTCTGCAGGTTCCCCATCCCCAGAGAGGCCCCTCTCACCACAGGGTAGCCTTAAAATCACATTAAAAAACACAATGTAGCACTCCATCCCGTCTCCTCGCGTCCCCGGGCCCCCCAGCACACACTGTAAACAGCTGGCATAGCTGATATTTTATTAATGATGCTCTTTAATTAGTTTAATTACACAGAATCGCATCTTTGTGCATAATTTCAACCTGTCTAATCAAAAAGAATCCCAACTGCCATTTATGTATACAAGGGAATCTCTGCCCTCTGGCTGAGAGAGGAGTGTAATTGTGTGGGTTTGTTTGAAGGGGCCATCATCATGTGATGCGCTGTAGCAAAAGTTCACGGACACAAAAGGTATGCATGATTTCATAAGCTTTAATCATACTTTTGGGATTTATTTAACGCCCTGCAGTCCCAAAGCCAACTCCTTAAAGTTCACATCCACTTGAGACCACCTTTTTCAACATATATAAATACATGAGATAGTGTGTATATATGTAAAAGACATGCCGAAAGCAAAGATGCCACTATATAAAAGAAAAAAAGAAAAAAAAAAAAACACCTTCGATCACTTTGGAAATTGAAGAACTCGGAATGGTCAAAGAATCCTGAACCCCACTAAAACTGGGACAATACAGAGGGGCTTAGCAATAACTGTTCTATTTTTTTAAAAGCGTATTTTATGCTTTCTTTGGCTTTGTTGGTGTTTATATTCCCTTTCACAACAGTACCAGTGACGACAAAGCAAATAAATGTAAATGAAGGAAGTTATCACAGAAAATTTTACTCAGGCTAGTGTGTTGGTTCGGATAGTTCTTCTTTTTGCACTGACATGAAAAATTAACATGCGGAAATTTCACTTGAAACCTAACCTTAACGGCATTTTACTTTTATGATTGCAAAGCTTGCAATTGACTAAATCTGTTTCTGTCATTTCTTACGGGAAACTTTAATTAAAATCAAACAATTGGCTTCCTGGTATAGTACAACGTATTCTGAAGGACTTTCATTAAAGGTACTTGTGTAATTTATTTTTCAATCACTTGCACCACTTTTACATTCAAAATAATCTAAAGTGGAACTGCCTATAAGAATAAATTGTGGTATAATTCTTATTGTCGACAGTACAGGCACACAATTTCACATTTCAAATGCTACAGCCCGTGGTTGAATGGAATTTTAAAAATAGCATTCACAAGCAATAGTGTCCTTGGATAGCAGGGGACACTCTAGGATCCAAACATTATGGATGCTCTGCATTGTGTTTTCAGTTCAGTGACAGTAAGAATGTTGAGTTTGAATGGTCTGTCTGTGATTGACTGGCGACCAGGCCAGGGTGTGCTCTACCTTTTGCCCAAAGTCAGCTGGGATAGGCTGCAACTCCTTGCCACCCTGAACAGGATGAGCACTTTATGAAATGGATGGATGGATGGATGGATGGAATTACTAATACCACCATTAGTATTGTGCTTGAGGACCCATTGAAAGGGTTCTAATTATGCCTATATTGAATATGGCCAAATTCACCTGCAGAAGATTATGTATGCAATGTGTGGCTCATCGCCATTGAGCCAAGAATCCAGTCCACCTGGTGTGTTCCTGCGTGATTACACTGAAGTAAGAGTCAGATCAGTGCCTAAACACAGGGCTTTATTGAAACAGCACAACGGTCAATTCGAAGCAATGCTATCTTAGCACATACATCTTACCGTGCAAGCACACTGTCAACAGTGTTACTGGACGAGGACCGAGGGGCTACTGCTCGCGCACATTAGCATCCCTCAACAGTCTCCAAGATGGCCGCCAGACCAGACGCAGAGGGGGTGGAGTGCAGCTTGTCAGACACTGATGTTCCTCCATGATGACAACAGGAGTAAATGAGGTTTCAGAGACCTCATCTAAGACAAAATCAATACACTGCCTTCTGAGCCCAGCAAAGAGGCTTTCTGCATTATTTACTGAGTGGAGAGAGAGAAAAGATGCTGCCATTTTGGCAAGCCGGGAGATGGCCGCCTCTCCACCTCAGTCTCTCGCTCTCTCTGTCTCTCTGTATCGCTCTCTGCCTCTCTTTCTCTCTTTCACTCTGTCTCTCTCTCTCTCTCTCTCTCACCATCTTATCACATCAACAGAAATGATAGCTATGTTTCCACGCAGCCCACCTGGTCTGTGGTATCGCTCCACAGCCCAGACTGCTTTAAAAGTCAATTATGGGGCTAAATGACTCGAGGAATATCACTCCAGAATGGTGTTTCACACACTTTATCGATGACAATAGCATTAGCGCTGATTAGCGCAACCGAATGTGCTCTTTTTCGGGGGGTAATGCAACACACTGAAGAGTAACTGGATCGCCACCTCAGCTCCGGCAGTCCCAGTATGAGCCCCGCTGGCTGGCGGCTAGACTGGAAACATCCCAGAAAGCCTCAGTCCTGAGAGAGGCTAAGGTTTCAGCTGGTGCAAAGGAGCTTGCAAAATGATCATGTTGATTCACTAAAGACTTGACTTAGAGGTCAGCAGCTTGTGCAGACAATGCAATTCAACTTGCAAAAGACAGTGGATTTAAACTTTATTGAATGGGGAAAGTGCCCAGAGTATTATTGAAACGTGACACTTGTGCTGGCATCTAGGCAGTTTTAGGTCTCATTCTTTTTACTGCTTTTCAAAACTTTTCCTGAATAAGATGTTAACAACACATTGTTATTCTAAAGCATATTCGGTTAGCTGTTTTAGTTGGTTGCTGTCCTATGCTTGACTCAAATTTACAGTAGGTGGTAGTTGGGATGAATATGTTTTTACTTCAGGACTCCCCCTAGAGTTATGAAGTTTAATATGCTTCAAGCTACTTCGATAACAGTGATAAGCAAGCCTTAAGATGGGTGCACACATACTGTACTGATAATCAAGCAGATTTTCAGCACAATTCCGCCCCTCCAATCAAAGTCAGCAAAGACCTAGTTACTAGATGTCTCTAAATGATTACCTTGAATGATTATCCTGTAGTGTGGGGTGTGTTAAGTGTATTTTTTCCTTCCCTGGTCTGCTCCGGAAATGGTTGGTCCAGAAATAGTAGCTGATAACCTGTTTAATTGAAACAATCACAGTTCCTTATGTGTGTGTTCAACACCAAGTTCGGGCGGATCACGGATCCGACGCAACATCCTGATTGCACTCAAATCTCTGTTTAAACAGGAATCTTCAGTTACCCAACAGTTAATAAATAGCAGATTAGTACAACCTTTGTGATGCCCGGCGCACATTCCCACTTGATGGATTCCCATGGGGACCATTCTCTAGTTGGCATTAGTCAAAAGACCTGGGCGGGCCTGTAGGTTTTTACGTCATCTGTGCCACGTCTCGTCTTCAGTCCCAGGGTCATGCTGCAGCCTTTATGCTGTGTAAAAACATACTGACAATCAGACCATTTTTAGCATGTAGCCTTGCGATAAAAGTCAGAAAAGACCCGATTCTCAGATGTTTCTGAGAAGATTATCATCAGCAATTATCTTGCAGTGAGGGCTGTGTTAAGAGTGATTTTTCCTCTGCTATTCTACTCAGAAAACAGTGGGGGTTGACAATATTAAACTTTGATATTGTTATATAGTTATATGAGTGATCAACACTGAGTTCGGCCTTGTCGTGGATTCTGTGATTGCAACGTGAAATGGAATGATAGCCAGACTTAGCTAACTGAATGTCACAATTAGGAGAACAATTGGTTGTGTTTAATGTTTGTATAACGTTCCAGAAGTCATTCAACACGATAAAACAACCTCAATCAAATTACGACATAAGCTAACAATTAGCCTAGCTTCTTTTAATTATTTTAGTATTGCTCTGTCTTTGTATTTTCCTTCAGTCTGAGTGACCTGAGGCACCATTCTTCTACAGAGAAGCCCAAGACATAACAACAGCCCACAATGTAATACATTTGCCCTTTTTGAAATGTGCAACCCCAATTCCAATGAAGTTGGGACTTTGTGTTAAATATAAATAAAAAGAGAATACAATGATTTGCAACTCATGTTCAACCTGTATTTAATTAAATACATTACAAATACTAGATATTTAATGTTCAAAACGATAAACTTTATTGTTTTTAGCAAATAATCATTAACTTAGCATTTTATGGCTGCAACACGTTCCCAAAAAACTGGGACAGGGTCATGTTTACCACTGTGTTACATCACCTTTTCTTTTAACAACATTCAATAAACGTTTGGGAACTGAGGACACTAATTGTTGAAAATTTGTAGGTGGAATTCTTTCCCATTCTTGCTTGATGTACAGCTTCAGCTGTTCGATAGTCCGGGGTCTCCGTTTTCGTATTTTACGCTTCATAATGCCCCACACGTTTTCAATGGGAGACAGGTCTGGACTGCAACTTTCTTAATCTTTATCCTATTTTCAGAACGTTGGTATCATCGTAAAGCTTGCTACCCACAGAAACAGACAACAGATACTGTAATAATCATGTTAATAATTTTTTATTAATTCCGAATTTATATTTGAGAATGTGGCACAAAACATACATATACAAAAAAACAATTAAGAGACGGGAGCGAAAAAGAAAAATACTACTATGTTATGTTATGTCTGTACTATGTTAAAATACAAAGTGGGGAATAAATATAGCACAGCAAATAGACATTTGTCGTTGATAACATTCATGAAGTTAGCGTTCAAAGTGACAGAAAATATAAGAGACATGCTGATCGGAGTTACGTCACAAGCAACCACTTTAGCGGCGATGTGTCGAATCGATCAATTTTCATCAAATTTGCACATGCAGAATCACAACAAAATATACAACCCCAATTCCAATGAAGTTGGGATGTTGTGTTAAACATAAATAAAAACAGAATACTATGATTTGCAAATCATGTTCAACCTATATTTAATTGAATGCATTACAAAGACAAGATATTTAATGTTCAAACTGATTAACTTTATTGTTTTTAGCAAATAATTATTAATTTAGAATTTTATGGCTGCAACATGTTCCAAAAAAGCTAGGACAGGGTCATGTTTACCACTGTGTTACATCACCTTTTCTTTTAGCAACATTCAATAAACGTTTGGGAACTGAGGACACTAAACCACAGAACACTTTTCTACTTTTCATCAGTCCATCTTTTCATCAGTCCATCTTAGATGAGCTCGGGCCCAGAGAAGCCGGTAAATGATAAATGGCTTTTGCTTTGCATAGTAGAGTTTCAAGTTGGACTTACGGATGTAGCACCAACTGTATTTACTGACATTGGTTTTCTGAAGTGTTCCTGAGCTCATGTGGTGATATCCTTTACACATTGATGTCGGTTTTTGATGCAGTGCCGCCTGAGGGATCGAAGGTCACGGGCATTAAATGTTGGTTTTTGGCCTTGCCGCTTATATGCAGTGATTTCTCCAGATTCTCTGAACCTTTTGAAGATATTATGGACCGTAGATAATGAATTCTCTAAATTCCTTGCAATTGTACATTGAGGAATATGGTCCTTAAACTGTTCGACTATTTTCTCACGCACTTGTTCACAAAGAGGTGAACCTCGCCCCTTCTTTGCTTGTGAATGACTGAGCAATTCAGGGAAGCTCCTTTTATACACAATCATGGCTCCCACCTGTTCCCAATTAGCCTGTTAACCTGTGGGAGGTTCCAAACAGGTGTTTGATGAGCCTTCCTCAAATTTCTCAGTCTTTTTTGCCACCTGTCCCAGCTTTTTGGAACGTGTTGCAACCATAAAACGTTAATGTTTATTTGCTAAAAACAATCAAGTTTATCAGTTTGAACATTAAATATCTTGTCTTTGGAGTGTATACAATTAAATATAGGTTGAACATGATTTGCAAATCATTGTATTCTGTTTTTATTTATGTTTAACACAACGTCCAACTTCATTGGAATTGGGATTGTATATAAATCAGATTTGTAGCGATTAAACAATATACTGAAACAATATACTGAAACCTTGGAAAAACATTATTTGTACATATGCACGCATGGTCTGAGGAAGTTCTAAATTTATTTGCAAAGTACAAACAAAAGCAAGTCCAGAAATATTCATGAATCACAGTAACACAGTTTTTTTTCCTTGTCATGTGTGACGTCTCTTACATTTAAAAAATCAGCTAAGAAGTTAAAAATCATTTTGTGTGTACCAGCCTTTAGCTAAGCAACAAAGTTGTTAAATGCCAACAGTACTCTGTGTTAAACATTGTCACGAGTATCATTTTAATTAACAACAAAGTTGGTACATTCCCTGCACACAGCTGTGAACACAAATGTTAGCGACAGTGCTAATACAATTCAGGAACACTAGTCTCGGCAGCACGGCGACTAGTGATCATTTAGCCTGCCTCATAATCAAGACATGATATGTATGACTCTCACGAATTTCTTTGTGGAGTTTCCTTGTTGATGCGTGCTTGTGTCTGTTTTCTCCAAGTATTCCGACTTTCTCCCAATTCCAAAATTGCACATTGATGTGAATGTGAGTGTGAATGGTTTGTTTGTGTGATTGGCTGGCAACCAGTCCATTGTGTACCCTGCCTCTTGCCCAAAGTCAGCTGGGATAGGATCCAGCTCACCCCCATCACTTATGAGGGCAAGCACTATAGAAAATGGATGTCTGGACACTAGTCTCCTAATACATACCATGTATTACAAATTTATTTCTGGTTGATAGTGAGAGTAACCAATAGTTAGATTATTACTCTTACAGCTCGGTCAACCGTATAGCTATTTGTTAGTATTTTAAAATTAATCATATCAACATATATGTGACTGTTATGTGTTATGACCAGTACATTGGAAAAATGCCAAAATTAACTCCATTATTCGAGGACATACATCACCGTTGGTTTAAGAGTTGTGAATTATTAACTCTAATAACATGCAAAAGAGATTAATAATATATGCAGTGCTCCACCCTCTGTGTTCTTAGCTGTGATCTATCAAAACAATGGTTATACCTGTTCACAAAAGAAGTTTTGTATTGTACACAGTTATGCACTGTAATTAGTCGAAACAGACTACCAGATACTCAGGTGGACATTGCCACAACATTTGCGGGTGCATGACTAGGAATTACAAAAATGCTAGCGTTAGTTTGTCCTATGGCTTTTCCTTCCTTATCTGAGGTGGCCACGGTATTGTACTCCACAGTCTCTGCTTTGCTCCAGTGGTCAACTTTCTTTCTGTCTTTAAATGTCCTCCACATCTCCTTGCTGTGACAAATAGCTACACATGACAACAAAAGTTGCATACATGCTAATGCTAACCTAGCTCCGTATGCTGCAGTATTATACTCGACAGTCTCCACTTTGCTGCCATGGCCTGTTTTCTTCCTGTTCTGAGGGACTCTTTAATTAAATTTTCATTGCATGTCAGGTAAAGTAAGTAAATACAGCAGACCCTTATTCTTATCCGTTATTAGTTGGTGTCTATGTTTTTTATATGTAGTGCAAATTAGTATGTGTCGTGAAATGACCAGTGATGCCAGTAACGCGTCAGTAACCTCATTACTCCAAAAATCAGCCATTTTGCGGAACAAGCAGAGTAACGCGTTACTTTTCCTGGGAAAGTAATTCAACTACAGTTACTTCTTAAATCCAACAATAGTTACTTTTGTATCATAAATGTCTCTAACCAAACAGTAATTTGTAGCTGGTGATTCAATCGAAGAGCAGTCCAAATGTGCAGACGCATTTAACCGAGACAGCCATTTATCCAATGAGTAGAAGAAAGCAATTGGGAAGTGATTGTTTATTACACAATGCACAGTGACGGTGCAGTACCAAAAAAGAGCAAAGAAATGCATGATTTCACTGTCACCACACTATTTTTATTTTCCTTAGTAAAAAGTGTATTTGATTGTTGTTAAGTTTTTATTTACCGTAATTTGTCGTGTATAATGCGCATTCCCCCCCCCAAAAATGGTCAAAAGTCAATCGTGCACATTATAAATAGGTATAGGGGGAAATGAAAAAGCTTTCACATTTTATAAATGTATGCCGCCATCTAAAAGTTATTAAAAAGCTGTACACTTTCATTCCAATGTCACCGCCACCTAGAGGTTATGATAAAAGTGTACACTTTCATTCTAATATGCCACCACCTAGAGGTTATGAAAAAGGTGTAACCTACACATTCATTCCAATATAGCAGGGGTACATATGACTGCATATACTGTATGTACAGTTGTGCTCATAAGTTTACATACCCTGGCAGAATTTGTGAATTTTTAATTATTTTTTATTTGTTTTTAAATATGACTGAACAACCCGCGACTCTGTTTTCTTTAAAAAAATTGTATCATCTTACAAATTCTGTCTGGGTAATCAAACATATTGAGCACAACTGTGTGTTTTCTCATTTAATAAATAAAAGTAAGGCTGTGAATTTCAAAATAAGAGCAACTAAATAAAAAAGTATTACATGTTCAAATAAAGTGCCTAACTGAAAAAATACTTCATGTTTTGATCATATGGGTAGAAGCAAAATCATGCATTCTAAAAATGCATTATACGTTGTAGAAGGGTTTTCCAGAATTTTGAGGTCAACTTTGGGGGTACGCATTATACATGGGTGCGCATTATACATGACAAATTATGGTACACATTAAGAATACAGTTTTACTGGCGTGTTATACGGGCAATGCATTGTGGGTTAATTATTCATACCAAGTGCATGATCATCAATCGGTCACGGAGGGTAAGGACTGACTCACTGAAGTACTTACAATACTTAGCTTAAATAATATTTACAATGAAAAGTGAGAACTCTCAACTTCGTCTGTGAGCTGGTTGAACGCGCTGCACGGCTGACCTCATGTAGTAAGAAAAAAGGTTTTCTCGCTCTTCACATTAGAAATACTGTGGTGGGAGCAGTGGTGAATGTGTGTGTGTCACTCACTTTCACATTTCCGTACATGCACGCACAAAGGCACGCACGCACGCACACACACACACACACACAGTTGCTTTCATGGACCACAGTCGGCAGTGTACTGAGAATGGTGTGCTTGTTTACGTTTAGGAACTGACTGGATTGTGTTGACATGTCAAGTCTGCACTAAATTGCTGATTTAATGTGGCTACAAGTACACTAATATTTAAGTTATTGGTTCATGTTGATGACATGATTCTGTAACTTGTGTGGCGTACATTACCAAGTAATGGGTATGGTTAAGCTAATGCTTTTTTTGTACTGTGAATAAGTGATACTAGTGCCACTTGGCAGCTGATAAAAGTAATTAAAAGTTACTATTTTCTAACCTAGTTACTTTTGAAATCAAGCAATCAGAAAAGTAACTAAATTACTGATAAACTCAAGTAATCAGTAAAGTATCTCAGTAAGTAACATTTTCAAGCTAACTGTGGCAACCCTGGAAACGACTCACTTTTCAGTGGTACTATTTTGAAAGTGAAAAACAGACTGAGCGGCACGGTGGGCGACTGGTTAGAGCGTCAGCCTCACAGTTCTGAGGACCCGGGTTCAATCCCCGGCCCCGACTGTGTGGAGTTTGCATGTTCTCCCCGTGCCTGCGTGGGTTTTCTCCGGGCACTGCGGTTTCCTCCCACATCCCAAAAACATGCATAAATTGGAGACTCTAAATTGCCCGTAGGTGTGCCTGTGAGTGCGAATGGTTGTCTGTTTGTATGTGCCCTGCGATTGGCTGGCAACCAGTTCAGGGTGTAACCCGCCTCCTGCCCGATGACAGCTGGGATAGGTTCCAGCATGCCCGTGACCCTAGTGAGGATAAGCAGCTCAGAAAATGGATGGATGGATGGAAAAACAGACTGCCCCAAACTGAGGTGAGGACAGCTGAAGAGTGGCAACAGACACTGTTATACCAGCCTATAATCCTTTCAGGATAGCAACAACCAGCACAACATTTTGAGACGCTTTCCATTACATCATCTGTGTGAAAAGATCCATTTTATGGAAGCGGATCCCAGCTGACAATGGTTTTGAAGGAGGCCTCTTAATCTGGGCCTTTTACAAGGCTCTAGGAAAAGTCTTTACATTAATAGCAATGTCATCTATGCTAACACATTCGATACTGCAATAATTAATGCATGAATCATCACCAAACGAAGCCCGTTATCAATAATGATGTAACTAACCAACACGCATAATGCAAGATAGTTTGCCCCAGCGCGTATTCCGCCTTCTCTTGTCTCGGTCGTGGGCGCTACATGGTAGCAGGAACAGGCTTGATCAAATGATGGCACAAACTGCCATTGCCTTTTGAGAGTTGGCCAACTCTTGTTTTGATGTGATTCACCTGGCAGTGTGCCCCGGCCTTGTTTAGGCCACCTCGCTTGTAGTGAAACTGGGAGTCAGCCTCGGAAAATCGGCTGAAAAAAAGGCACAGGACGGAAAGATCTGGGTATTAGCAATCTGCCCGCAGCCTTGCTTCGGCAGAGCTAATAAGGGAGGCCTGTGACGCGGTCTTTCATCTAGATTAGGGCTCTTATCGCATGCCACCTGCATGAAGCAGCCTGCCATTCATATGTAGATCAGGCCAAGTCAAGACTATGCCGTTTCCTAACTGTCACTTCTCATCACACAGAAGACATTTCCAGTACGCTTGCGCGACCTTGTCTCTGACATTCGCCACAACATTCCCGTGGCATTTTATTTCATACGGAATGCAAATTAGTATGCGACATGTCAAATGAGTCTTTATAAATGCATTGTTTGTATGGATGAACAATTAAACGTCCGGCGTGAGAAACATTCGATCCATCGGCACATCAATGCACAACTCCTTTGGGTATTCGTGATTATTAGTGACTCTGAAAGAGCAGGCGTGTTACAATTGGGTGCCAATAAAAACACAATGAGAGCATCATGATGGATGGGGCTCGCAGGATTGACTAGGCCCATCAATGTTTCCCATGAAAACAAACAGGCCATTAATCCCAAAGCACAGACTTTGCCGCTGTTAGTGATTCATGTTGTATGGACTAGTTCACATAGAGTTGGTTTAGGGTGGTGACCAACCAAAAATTAACTACTGTGTATGGCCTAGAGTATTGGAAGACCCTGACAGGTACCAAAAGTGTAAGAACATATGGAGTTAGTTCAAAAGTGACACAATTTCTAAATATTATACTCCACAGCCTCTACTTTGCTGCAGAGTTCCCTTCCTTTGCTACCCTGAGTCTCCTCTCGAAGTAAACATGAGCTACAGTACTAAACAAAAATGAAAACGTGCTAATATTAGCTAATTCTGTTGCTTTGTTTTAGCCCCTGATGCTGCAAAACTAAACCCCGTAGTCTCTACTTTGCTACAGTGGTCTATTTTCTTGCTGTCCTTAATCTCCTGTATGAAATTCCTCTTTTACCACGACCAACTGGTTGACATGACAAAGTGACACACACACTAACGGTAAATTAGCTCTGGACGCTGCTATATTACCGATAAATGCCAAAATTTCCACTTGGCTCCATCAGTCTGTTATCTTACTGCTCTTAATTCTCTCTGTGAATTGTGAGTCTTTTCTTTTTCTATGACTTAAAGCAAGAAATGGAGAAAGTGACATGCATTCTAACACTAACTTAGCCCCGGATGCTGCAGAATTATACCACACAGTCGCCACTTTGCCGCAGTGGCCTGTTATCTTACTGCCCTTAAGTTGCAATATATATATAAACAGGAATATGCAATATTCCTGTTTACAATGACCAACACACATTCTTTTAATGTGTCGTTCGCGTTGTCTCATTCCGCCTGATGCGTTTATTGCAGCTGAGTTTGTGTATAGTCAGACTTTTGCACCTATACTGTAAGTAAGAACTACATACCATATATGAGTGTGAGGACTCCCTCCATTGTGTTGACCTGACATATCAGACAGGGTTCCTCTTGAACTGCATTTTGCTGATGGTCCACACTAAGTGATTGGATCGGCTGTAGTGAGGCGTGGGTGGCATTATTGCACCGAGACAGTGAGCAATGGAGTAGCCCGACACAGGGGGCACACGCTGCTGATTTAGACGAGGTAACCCTTTCTCCCCATTAGCCCTTCCCTTCGCCCTGCCAAGGCCCGACCAGGTTTTTGCAATCTCTCAGTGTCAACACGGTTGCGCGAGGCTTGATTCAATTAAGATTACGCCAGTTGAAGAGAGTGTGCGAGTGACAGGGGTCAGTTTGATTTTGACGATTGGCTTTTGTCCTTTGTGTTTTTTCCCCTAAGCACGGGGTAACTGCACCCCCACCCCCCAGCCCAACACACTCCCTCACCGGGAACAGAATAAACAGTCTGTTCCCCTGACAAGCGCTGCTTCAGTACACTTAACTTGGAATCCACAGTACGGGGATGTCAAGCATTATTATCCTCAGAAAGTGTCAGATCTCAATAGGTGTACCTAATGATTCGGCCTGTGCCCGTATTACGTACTGTAGTATGACAGACTGTTTACCTGTTTGTGCGTTTGTCATTTTGCTCTGCGAGATGGAACATTTCGAAAGGGTACGTTCCCTTTTCGAGCCACATATATTTTTGGCTAATTTTTAAAATTGCAACATTTTGTCTTGCTATTCTTTTTTTTCCCTGCTGTATTTATTTCTGCTGGTTGATCGACTAATTAACAAAAGGGTGAGTCAAGAGTCAGAATGCAGATTTTGGGGCTTTACTATGAGCAGTGGACAGACATTATCCATCCATCCATTTTCTATAACATTTATCCTGGTCAGGGTCACAGTGAGTCGGAGCCTTTCTGGTGAAAAGCGGACTGGTTGCCAGTCAATCACAGGGTCATACTGGACACCCAGTTCACAGGTTTGAATTCATGAGTGAGTATAGATTATCACCTGTTGGCAACATGCATACTTCTGGACCGGAAGGTCCAGTGTACATTTTAAACAGCACTTTATTCCTGAACTGAAAAGCATACCTATTCATCCCTACTAAGACTGTACAACGTATACGTTGTAGCCTCATCCACTCTACTGCAGTTTATACGCTTTGGCCCACACACCAGCTGTGAATGGATCACCAATTAAGAAGCGCTTTGTAACAACACAGGGAAGAGGCCATTCAAAAGCTCGTCGGGGGTGATCGTATAATACCAAGTCTATCTCAAGAGATGAGTGTTTGCTAGTCTGTGTCCTTGATTTAGGGTATACACATCTGTAGACAAATCCGTTGTATACATGTCCATGTATGTGTGTCCGAATAGATCCAAAAGATAATGATAAGAGAGCTGAGACCTAACACGAAACACAGCGTTGAACTTTGCTCCGCAAGGTCACTCCACTGTGCCTGGGTTAACGTTACACCCATATTGTAGACCACAGCTGCAGCTCATTACAATGCCCATAAAAAATGTGGGCAGCCCGACCAGGGGTCTGAGCCAACTATAAAAAGAGGTGAAGAGGACGATTGTGGGGGCCAATGGAGAAGTTGGTAAAGAGACAGAGGGGAGGGAGTGGGGGTGTTTAGGGTGAGAGGTGGAGAATGAAAACAGAAGCGTTAAGTCATTAGGGTCTATTGTTGCGCTCAAACGGCCGCCACACAAGCTCTCTGTGAATGGGAAATGGAGCTTAATGACCTGAAAAGGGACTTCAAAAGCCACGACAATAGATGAGAAGGGGCGGCCCCCACTCGAATGTCACACTGCCACTTATTGCTCAGTCGGAGAATAGCTGCCCTGTTTAGACTGGTAATGTGATGAAAGTAAAACTAGCTCGGTGCCCCTAAACCCCCCTCAACAGCCACCCACCCCCTTGAGCAGCGCTCTCTTTTAAATAAATAGTTGTGGGAGCCATTTCCCCCACCAATTCACATTCATTTGTGTGAATCATTACATTATTACTGCCAGTCAGCGAACTCTATTGAAATGTAGTGAGGGATAGCTTTTATTAGCTTGGTTCTATCTTGACCACTGTTAGATACTTAGGCAAGTTGTTGGTTGGTTGGTTCATTTGTTAGTTTGTTAGGTTATATGGTCATCACACTTTTGTTCTTCGCCATCATGCAAACTATACTTTATGTGACATCCTGTATGGTTACAGTTTGACCTCAAAGTGTTTGTGTGACTCAGACTATTTCTCCACGAAATCTTTGTCTGAACACTAAATTAGGACAACTTCCACTGTACTTTCAAATTCAAACTTCAAGCAGTTAGTTAGTTAGTGAGACAGGTTCCAATGTCATCACACTTTCCCTATATTCCATTGTGGTGATGATGGGTGAATTCTGCATGTTTACTGGTCTTTATGCCAATTTCGATCAAATACCATTCAACATATTTATGGTTCCTGTTTGGACATTCACAAAATGCCTCAAAGTTTGAATAACATTGAAGGTTGACATTTGCCTTTGGCGGGGCCTGGAAAACTAACAAACACTCTATTTAAACAACCTCAAAATCCTATATCTGTAAGGTTGTTGGTTTAACAGAGAAAATATTACGTTGGGGGAAAAAAAGTTGGAAAAAGGAATTATTAGTTTCTCTATGAACGTTTGGCGTATGACTCAGGAATGGTGAGCCAGTAGGGTACAAATTTAAATTGTGTTGCCTTGGGCTGGCTGGAATGTTTTTTTTTTAATTCTATCACTTGCCTGAAGCATTATTGTTGCCTTAAAACCGCCAGCAAATATCAGAGAATTTGTTTGCACTACTTTGCATGTTTTATTTTGACATTGTCACATTAGTCTTATCGCTGTATTCACACGTCTCTTTTTTTAGGAGTCGTACCTGCTCTCATCGAGAATCACACAGACTTTGATCTGACACGAGTTATTAATAAAGATCACTCATATCCCATGAATATTTGCATGCGCCTGCAGCTGTTCATGTTTGACAGCCTTCTGAGAAAATAGTATTTTGTTTGGAATATTCAATTAATCCGGGTTTCTTGTTCATGTACACCTCTTTCTAAGAGAATGTGTCCCTCAAAAGGATTCCTACTGTCAAGCAAGGATTTCAATTCTCCACATTCAGCAGAAATCTCCACATACAGCCAACTGTCCATTTTCTAAATGGATTATATCCAGATGGAGGCAGCATAGAAATAAAGTGTCCACTACATAACGGACCAGAAAATGACTTATTGTGCCTCCATAGCGATAATCACTGGGATCATTCACAATGGTTAAGCGCCTTTCTGTGACAATCAGTGATAGTCCAAAGTCTCTCTAAAAGTCTGATCAATTACATGGCGCAGTCATAGTGATATACCCTCGAGCAGGGCTGTCAATAGGCTGCCGACTGGCTTGAGGCAATTGGACATGCATTGACACACAAATCCACACTGACACACTCACACGAAAATATGTCCATGCTACATACTGGAGCTTCGCTTCAGGGCAAGAAATTAGCTACAGCCGTTGCATGAAGTACTCTTAGCTCATTCTATTTCTGTGAGTCTTAACGTACATCAATATCAAACAGAAGGATAGATTAAACCTTATGAATGCATGGGGTTCTGGGTTTACGACGGTACCAACATATGACTTTTTGAGGTAATGAATGGCGGGCCATGAACTAGTTTGCGCAATGGCGTAAGAATACTTCACTGGATGCAAGAAGGCACACTCAGTTACCATTGTACTTACTGTTTGTTTTATTTATTGTTGTTATATTTATGGCCTCGAAGTGTTTTCATACAAATTGTTAATGTAATTTATTTACTGCGTTAGCATAGGTTGGTGAATATGGCACACTCCGATTTACACACCGCTGTGAGAACGGAAGTCCGCCGTAAACTGAGGACCCCCAGTGCTAGATGTTTAATCACCTAGTAAAAAGAAAAACATTAAAACCTACCCAGACAAATACTGTATGCCCTATGAAACCATGGTTTACTTTAGGATAAGAAATCAACTACATCCATTTATTAATGACGCATCCTTTGTAAACCCAAATGTCTGTTGGTTCATTACACAAACAAATATCAAAATGAGTTATCAATTATACATTCGGTATTCATCAGCACCAACAACAACAAAAAACCTACAACCTCGCAAAAACAGGAATGTTTTCCTTGGCATCTTTGAAAAGTTTCACCTGTAGACGATGTTGTTTGTCATCAAACACATTGAAAATGATCTTTATCCTAGAGTTCACTCAAATTGTTACATTAAGAAAATAAACAAAAGGCACTTTTGTTTAAACATCAAAGGTACATTTGAATGATAACGACCTAATCAAAACAGGTTTGTGTTTTTGGAAACTTTTGTCAAAAATAATCCCAGTTGTACATATGAGTACACAAGTGCTGTATACTCATGATACTGTTTTGCTTTGGGGCAAGACATCAGCTATACAGTGGAACCGCGATATAACGGAATGATATTGGGGGTGGTCGTCGGTTAAAGCAATTTGAAGCACTTTTTCTCGTGGCCTAAAAACACACATTCCATTACAAAATTACTATAAATAAATATGAATTTACCTAAACTTACCTTTAAACATTGCTGTGCTGGTCTAATACTGCCATGGAATTGCTGCGATTGCTGGTGCATGGGAGGGGTGACAATAGCTTGCTGGGAGCAAGTTTGTTGTGCCTTGGCCTCGCTTTCATGAGCTGCGAGGATAGTGTGCTTCCCTTTCTCAACTCCTTTACGATTGGCTGCCATAGTGAAGGACTTGACAGTAAACAATTGTATACTCTACCAAAATCAGTACAGCATGCTCAAGAGACGTGTACACAAACGAGCACCTGAAGTGAACAACAGCTTCTATTTAGGGAAATACAGGACATTTTGTAAAAATGGTATAAGAAGCTGCAAAAAAGTCAGACAAATCTGTAATATGCATGACATGGCAGCAGTTGCCAATGACAAAGAAACACAGTCAGCATAGGTACAAAATGCTTGTCCTTGACAATACTGTCTTTTGAATACCTAGAATTTGATGTATGTAGAAAGTAATCTGTGCTGTAAGCAGTAGCGGTGTAGTAAATGTTCACTTTGCTATCAAAAAACAATACTTAGGCATTGTGGTCCACCATGGTTGTTTTTGTTACGATGTAATTGACGATCTCCCGACTGTTCCTCAACACATGTCCTCTGTTTTGACAAACTATAATTTTCAGCGTTTAGACACAGACAATAATGGTTTCAAACATCCACTTTCAGAGCTATTTTCAATTTGTACTTTCATGCTCCAAAATGTTGTTGTCATGTCAATAAATGGCCAAAACAACGTCTTATTAGGTGCATTATCAGCTAACAGAATTATCAGCATTAGCTTCGATAAGCAGTACATACGCAACTGTTCGGCAAAGTTGTCAATATTGTGGCGATTGTGTTTAGCAATGTGTTTGGCGTTATGTCTGCTTCATGCACAGATCCACACACTAATTAGTGGAAGGTAATTAAGCGGCTTGTTGATGAACATCTGCCTCCACTTTTAGAGAGATAGATAGAACAATTGAGAACTCTTTTAAATTATGGAGAAAAAAATGCATGTCTTCTTTTATATGCAAGCAACATGGAAAAACTACATACTGTGGTTATATCTTTAGGCATACGACGACTTTACAATGGACTGGAACCCCCAAAGATACTGCTTATTAACCTTTCACGCTTGGAAAACAGCTTTGAAACCTTTACCTGTATAATTATAACCCTCAAAGATACACATAATAACCTTGGAGTGCATTTTTTAGCCCGAAATGTAAATTAGAGTGTACCGTACCAACTCAAAAGTCAACAGTAGAGGGAGGCTCGGCAAATAACACACTTTTTGTCCTTATGCAAGTCTCTGGAGTAGATTGGTCCTGATATTGCATCTCTCTTTGATACCTTCGCGGTCGGATTCACAGAAGAATCCATCATGGTAATTCTACACTTGTAATGTTGCGTTAAAGAACACAAGAAGGCGGATTGTGTGCAGAATGTGTCTAGTGAACAGCAATTTCTTGGCATGGCTTGCGTATCCGCCGAGTGTGTAAGATCTCGGTCCCGTAGTAGGTATGAGGTGTTTCTGTGATCTGAACAAAGACGCCAGTTAAGAGCAATGGGAATAATCAGATATGATGGAGGCTTTTATCTGCACCCGGTGCAAGGTTATTATGGAGGCGAGAGTTTTTGGCTTGAGGCAAGCAACCAAGGATGCACAGTAGGAGACTGAGGATGAACTTCACTAGATGCTCAGCCTCCACTCTTCCATTGAAATTCAACATAAATTTAATTCCCCCTAAAACAAATTACAGCATTCATCTTTGAGATTTGGCATTGATTGGACTGCCTGTTAAAAAAAAAAAAAAAAAAAAAGAACACCACCCCCCACTGGTGCAGCCTGTATTAAGAACAGGCCTCATCACTAATTACACCCTCACCGTCTAATAGAGGCACCCTTTGAGCAAACAATTGATCCCCACTTAACACATGTACCAACGTTAGTAAAACACAGTTTGCCAATTAGCCAAAGGCAACAGTGACAGGCGAGAAGAAGCACAGCGAGAGGAGGTTTTGCGAAGGAGGGAGTCAGCTGGGGGTGCCATCAGAGAAGCAATGGGGAAGTAAGTAGGTAGAATGAGAGATGGAGACAGATAATCCACAAGTCTGCTTCTTGGACAGACCTAAGAAACTTTTTTCATCAATGCTAATTTGACTGCTGGTAATTTTACAGTGCTATAAAAACTTGTATTGTTAGAAAAGGGCGTGCGAGTTTAGCTCAGCTCAAGTTTTATTTATAGTGTTAAACCACAATAACAGGTACTGTATCACAAGCTTTCTGCTCGAAAAGCATAATTCCAATAGGATGACATAGATGCAACTTGGCCCTCCAAACACAACTAATTTAAATACGGTAAACATTAACACAGGCCCCAGTGTTGCCCATAGGATACCTGTTTCAGATTGGAGCTGATTTGGGCAAATTGCCAAGTCGAAGCTAGTCTAATTGTGAGCCCCGAAATAGCAGCTTCAAACAAAAATGACCGACTTCCCATTCAATTTCAGGCATGGGCTCGTGAGGCTTTTTCATGCACCCAATTTTAATAGACAAGTCAATCAAATTTAGTATTGATCGATAAAACTGATGTCCAGGGCTGATTTTGTTAACTTTAACTTTCTAAACACATACTTTGTTTTCACTAGAATACACACAATTGCAAAAATTGGCCTGCTAGGGTTCCAAGCATAATTCGGATAAACGGGGAAGAAAATAGAAGATCATTTTACAGAGAATGATCCAAGGCAAGCTTGGCTGGGAATAAAGCAAACGACCACCAGGGCAGCAACTCCACGCTCACCAACACAGAAGACTCTTAAGCGGAGGTGCTGAACTGTTTTTTTGCTCTTTTCGTGGATGTGCTGTCCCCACCCTCTTTCAGTAGAAGAGTGTGATGTAAGGCGCACGCTCAGGTCGGTGGACCCAAAAAAGGTTGCTGGACCAGACAGAGTACCAGGAAATGTACTGAAGGCTTGCCCCTGACCAGCTATGCAATGTCTTCGCCAACATCTTCAATCTATACCTCACGAAAGCCGTCATCCCCTCCTCTCTGAAGACCTCCACCACCATCTTGGTCCTGAAAAAGCCATCCCGGCATGAAAGGACTACAGGGCTGTGGCACTGACCCCTTTTTGTAATGAAGAATTGAATTTGAGTGGCTGGTATTAATGCACATCAAAACCAACCTCCCACCCACCTTAGAACAATTGCAGTTCGCATACTGATCAAACAAATTCACAGAGAATGCCATCACCACAGCTCTCGAAACCATTATCTCCAAACCGCCATGATCCCAGACGTCCTCTTCATGAAGCTGTGTGATCTCACCCCATATCTGCTGTCGGAATGTGGATTTTCTCACCAACCAACCTCAAACAGTGCATCTCGGCCTCCGTTTGTTCTCCACCTTCACTCTCAGCACTGGCTCCCCACAAGGCTGTGTGTTGAGTCCTCTGCTCTATTCCCTGTACATCAATTACCGCACCTTGTCCCATCTAAGTCCTTGTCCCTTCATCAAGTTTGGAGATGATACCACCCTAGTCTGACTTATTTCAGGGGGAGATGAGTCATCATAAAGAACAAAAGTCCACATGGAGCAAGGACAACAACTTGAGACTCAACACAGAAACAACTTGAGACTCAACACAGAAAAAAAACTAAATAACTCAAATACTTTAGTAAGCGTAGCGCTGACCCCCTCCCTCTGTCCATTAATGGTGACTTTGTGGCGAGAGTACACAGTTTTAAATTCCTGGGAACCGTCATCTCTGACAGGCTGCCATGGAAAGACAACACCACAGCTGCTATGAAGTCAGCAGACACGTCCATAGACTTTAAAAGATGAATGAATGATGCCTGTGATAAACTGCTTGTGATTTTTATTTATTTATTTAAAAAAAAATTATTCCAACATAGAGAGCATCCTCGTGTACTGTGTGGCTGTGTGGTTCACCGGACACCCAGCAGCAGACGAGAATTCAGAACAGAAAATGATTGGCTAACCTCTACCTTCTTCAGAGGAAATGTCAAACTGTAGACTGCTTTCTAAAGTCATTAAAGAATCACAAGACTGTTCTCACCCTGCCAACTCATCGTTTCAACTACTGCACTCAGGGAGGCGTCACAGGTGCCTCGAAGCAAGGACTAGAAGGTGCAGAAACAGCATTTTTCTAAAAGCAGTGACTCTTTTAAACAGTGATAAGAATTTATGGTTCTATAGATGAAGCACGTTTATCAGTGCATATCACTTTATTTATTCCTCCAAGATTACTGCATCATTTTTATGCGCATTTGAGTTTGTGAGGAGTGTTTTAATGCTGTTTTTGTGCCTTTATATTATTGATGTATATATTACTGGAGTAGTGCTCCAATTTTTATTGTATTTTAATCTAATGACAATAAAGGCATTCTGACTCTGATGCAGAGCAGATACCAAATAAGCCACAGCTGCTCTCTGGGTGGTTTAATTATAATGTTTGAGGATACATATGCTTTCGTTAATGTTTTGGACAATTTCTTGTGAAAATATTTGTAGATGGGGAACATTAAATCAGCTGAAAAGAGAGCTCACTTCTGCTGAATTATTAACTTATTTGCTAGCTAGCTATAGCTCCCCAAAAGAAACACATTTAATCGTTGAGACACAACAAAAACCACACACCCAACATTAAAATGTGTTTTCTGGAGGTTTGCTTTAAGGAGAGACAACTTTTTAAAAAGGCTTTTGTTGTTAAACACAATATGCTAGACCATAAAACGTAAATGGCGCATATCCATTGTATGTGCGAGAGCTAGGGACGCACAAAGCTAACACGTTGACCCGATTGGCTTCTTTGAACTGCCCAGCACATTTGTGGGACAACAAAGGCAGTTAATGGCTTCACAGAGGCCCCCATGCTGACAAATCGGCTATTATCTCTCTGATTTACTACACAACGGATTATTGCTATGATCAGTGGCCATCTTTATCTCCGAGGGGTTCAAGACCCGAATGATTGGCTAACAGCACACTTGAGGCATTAAAGTGCTTACAGTAAATCTTGTCAGTAGCGGTGGTTAGCTCTGCCGGGGTGTTACAAAATTGATATCAATCTCATTGAAAATACTTTTTCCAACTGACTGAAGAATAATATAATGGATAAAAATAGATAACTGCTGTGTATAAAATTAAAAAGAAACATTTGGAGAATTACGCTATCCCATTAAAAAAGAAGTACACTTGCATAATCCACAATTTAACAGTCGTATTGACGACGATAAAATAATAACGCTTAAATTTGACTGTCCCTGTCGCTGAGCTATTGTGAAACATGTAAAGGGAAACAGTCTCTTTCCAAAGGATATAATGGATAATAAATAATTGGTCAAAGTGAGTCCGTCATAAAACCTGTATTAACTGTACAGGCAATGTTTTAATCGATATTCATAACTTCCATAGAACCGTACAAAGAAGGTAACCACCATTAATATGAAGAGTTAAAAACAATGCAAAGGTAGATGTGCCTCACACACATCTCATTTTTCAACAAGATCAACTATAAAACAAGTGAAAAAGAAGTTCACCACAGTGAATAGTAAATGGAAAAACAACAAAAACGCTCTACCTTAACATGATAAATGATGATTGTTTTTGTGTTGATATATGTTGTTGAGGCTGCTCTTTCTGTTTGAGTAAGGGTTGCTGAAAGGAGACACAGTCAAAGAAAAAGCTAAATCCATACGGTTAATCCTTTAATGCTCGCTGAACTGAAGTCTGGCAAGACATGCTGACATCTTGCATTACATGTGTGACCTGTCGGGGAGTATTTTTCATTTTTGATTTGTACAACTTCAGTGGTGTTAAAGGTTCCTCGTTATTATTGTAACAATGTGTTTATTGCTGTGCTTGTAGTTTGCATTGATGTAGAACTACAGTGCATCATACTGAAGGTGTTTCTTATATGTGTTGCTGCATCACAATAATGAATATCGATCCATTTTTTATAACGATTGTCATACACCATGGAATGGTCGCCATTTGAACCCAGAACCTCTCCATCGTGAGTACGGTGGGATAATAGTTAGGATGCCTTGCCTCCCAGTTTTGAGGTTTTGGTCTTGAATCTCACAGTTGTCACTTTCAGTTATGAGGTTGAGGTTCAAATCTCAGCTCTAGTCTTCCTATGTGGGGATTATATTTTCTCTCCCCTTGCCAGGGTTTTCTTCAGACACTCCCCCACATTCCAAAAACATGCATGTTCGGTTCATTGAAGACTGATGATATGCACAGAGGCGTGAATGTTAGTGTTGATGGTTGTTTGTCTGTTATTTGTCAGTGATTGGCTGCCAACCAGTCCAGGGTGTACCTTGCCTCTCACCCAAAAGCCAGCAGGGATACGCTTCAGCTCACCCACTACTCTTACAAGAACCATAAAATGGATGGATCATGCGGGTGTACATACAGTAATGCTATGGCAGTTTGGATACATTTATAGTCTTGACTTACTCACAATTACATAGGGCAGTGGTTCTCAAACTAAGTACCACCTCAAAAATAACCACTTCAGTACCACCATAATGACCAACATTAAAATACAGAAATGTAGTAGGCCTAAGTGTTTATCAAAAAAAAAGGAAAAAAAAGAAAAAGAGAAATAGGTCAAATTTAAATACAACTGAAGAATAAGTGACTTGCACCTTTTCCCTGTCTGAGGTTGAACAGCAAGTCACTTGTATGATTTTGTTTTTGGCACAGTTTGTACGTTGGATGCCCTTCTTGACACTGGAGTTATCCCACCCTAAAAAAAAGTTTAAACAGTCTTTATGCATAGCTGCAAGCTTTATTTGAATATTTCTGATTGTATATGAAGACTCTAGATTGTACTTAACTGTGAATGTCAGTGTGAATATGTGTTTGTCCATATGTGCCCTGAGATTGGCTGGCAACCAATCCAGGGTGTACCCTGCCTCTCGCAGAGTACACTTGCCCAAAGTCAGCTGGGATATTCTCCAGTTGACCCACGACCCTAATGAGGGCAACTGGTGTCCAAAATGGATGGCTGGATAAATGCATTTAATGTTTTAAATGTTGTTAATTTCATCGATGCATCCACTTTCCGTACCGCTTCTCCTCACTAGGGTTGCGGGCGTGCCGGAGCCTATCCCAGCTGACTCTGGGCGAGAGGCGGAGTACACCCTGAACTGGTCGCCAGCCAATTGCAGGGCACAGTTGTTAATTTCATTCGTCTTTAATTTAGTGATTCTTTTGTGTACCACTGCAGGTAGCACGGGATACTTTGGGAATCACTGACAAAGTGTTTAGGCACTTTGCATGCAAGTGGGTTAAATGTTGTGTTTGCATGACTCTTTTTCAGTATATCGGCACTGCAAACCTGTATGTGTGCTGTTATTTGCCATTCCTTTGTCGTTGTGCGGCATTTGCCTTTGTGATTAGCGTAACACATAATGCTAGTGTGTGTGAGTCACAAAGTGAGGGACAGGCAGGGGCACCGTTGTAAACTTATCAGCCACCGATGACTTTCCACACAGCTCTAAGACAACTTAAGCCCTCTCTAATTACTCCACATCTGTTGCGGCGGGCGACGTCTCCTTGTCACGCGGCTGAACAAATACTCCTGCATTCACAGGAGCACATACTTAATGAGCCACGCAGCCTGCAGGCCAACTCGCATCTCTGCGCTAAGATCAAAAAACACAGAGCTAACCTCTGCACGACGCACCGTGCGCTACCACAGGGGAGCACGAGCGACACTGCGGCAACACAACAAACTGCGACGTGAGAACAAATGAGCGGAATGAAAGGAGGCAAAGTAGGAGCAGGCAGCGTGTTTACATTCTCTGACAACATTGTGAAGGTGTTATCAAGGTGCAAATCAAACACGCCGTCTGCTCTAATTATTACCTGCCCTAAATAAAGCGAACTTGTCTTTTGAGGGAGGGTGGCGTTGTGTGTGTAGCGCAGTGGTGGGAAGCAACCAAGTACAACTATTTTTTTCTGTACTTATAGTTTAGATATGTAGATCTTTCAGGTATCTGTACTTTGCTTGGGTATTCATTTTTCTGACAAACTTGAACTCTTACTTTATTTAAAAATAGATATCTGTACTTTCAATTCCTTACTACGTCAAAATAGGCTTTTTCAACAACCGCAGATGATGACAGAAATTGAGAGAGGTGAAGTCAACCACGGATAAGATCTTGATTGATTGATGGTTTGAGATTTTGAGGCCTCATATGGCAGAAAATAATGTAGCGACACAGGGAATGAGAATGAGAGCATTAACGAGAACGAGGCAACAGCTGTCTTTCGGATAAAATTTTAGGGTGAACCTTAAATTCACTTTAAACTTTAAAGATGAACTTAATCAGAATCAGAATCATCTTTATTTGCCAAGTATGTCCAAAAACACACAAGGAATTTGTCTCCGGTAATTGGAGCCGCTCTAGTACGACAACAGACAGTCAATTGACAGAGAACACTTTTGAGACTTAAAGACATTGACAAAAAAAAAAATAATAATAAATAAAAAACAGTCACTGAGCAGTAAAGGGTTGCTAGTTATCTGGTAATGCCGGTACATTTTTTTTTTTTTTTAATTTGATGTTTTGAATGCACGTCCAACTGTTCAATGTTTCAATTTTATTTTTTTGCTCAACTTGCTCTTCTCAAACAAGAATTTGAACATCAAATTTGACAACAGGTGTTTTTTTTTCCCAAGGACATCCACTTCCATGCCTTTGTGTGACTCTACCAGTCTATCAGTATCTCCGATCCAATTTGCTGATGACACTTGAGATTGAAAACATCCTGTTTGAAGCCTTGCAAAGGTGAGGTACTGTTGATAAATTGTTAGCTGTCGTCTTGGTCTCATGATGTCAAAATGTGAAGAGCATGATAAAGAGGACTGTTTGAATACCAATTCTAATTGATCAAACACCTGTTGTGAATTATGCTGTTCAGCCCTTTGTTTGAGAAGTTGTGGAAAAAGTAATTAAATTTTATAATTAATTCATTAATTAAATAGTAAACAGTTGGACAGGTGGATTCAGAGAGGTTAGAGAAGGTCAAATTAAGGTCACCTGTCAAACCCATAATGTATTTTAGGTTCATCCTGAAATTTAACCTGAAATTCAAATATCCTCAAACTTTGTGAATAATAGGTACATTTTAGAGAGTACTTTTTTTTTTCTTTTTACTTTTGCTTGAGTAAAAGAGTTGAATCTGAACTCCTATTTATAGCAATCTTTGTTACGCAAGTATCTGTGCTTAAATTTACACTTAGACTTAAGGAGTGAGTGTGACTACTTTAGCCGCATCTTGTGTAGGGGGAACAGGTTGAAGAAAATAACACCAAGACGAGGAGGAGTACCCCCTGAGGAGATGTGGCAGTCGTGCGAAACGTGCGAACGCTGCAGTGTAATAAGCCGGTAAGCTAGCAGTAATGACGGTTGGGGCGATGAGGGTGTGGGTGAGGGAAAAAGTGCTCGTCTCAGACACACAACAGGTGCTCCCCGCCACAGACGGCCGTTGTCCAATGGGGCGAAATGCTATTCGCCGGCCAAAAAAAGCAGCCCTAATGGTACATAATGGGACGCCATTGTCAAAAATACTTTCATCGCGTCAAATTGTTTTTTGCCACCGTGTTTATCGTAAGGCTTTAGGCTCGGGATCGTCAGCGTCGGGCACGACACGGATTTAGCATGTGCTTCCTCCTCCATGCCGAGGCTTAGCTCCAGCTTGCGGTTTCTGACTGTCAACCTCCTCGGCTTAGGCTCCGTTTTCCCACCGACGTTCCAAATGTCATTATGAGCTCTGCCGTGAAAAAAAAAAAAAAAAAAAAAAAAACGAACCGAACACCCCGTAAGCGCGCACTTGTGTTTCCCCCGTCCGGTCTAACTCACCCCTGCTAATATGGCCGCATCCCCTAAAGATACAATATACGCTTATTGGAGAGCCACTCTATTAGTGACAAAAGGTCACCCCGTGAAAATATCCGACTTATGAAGGGCCTGTGCTCGAATATGCGGAGGAAGCACAAAAAGAGGTGTTGTGTCCCATGTGTATGATTATATCTTCTTCCTCCATCCTCCCAGCGCTGACCCAAGGGCCACCACTTTATTGCTCTCAGATGCCGGCTGCCTCACAATGTACAAAAGAGTCTGCTATTCCAGACCTATATTAAAGCTGGCCTTAGTTATATACACACTCATATATATGCTCGCGTGCATGTGTACGTATTGGGCGGGAAGGACAATTTGGATGCAGTGGAGACTTGACTTCCTCTCTGGAGAGCGGCGCCCTGTCTGTCCTGTCAAAGACTGGCTGACTGTCCATCATACTCGCGTGAAAGTGGTCTTTTTTTCTAGTTTGTGAAGTTTCAGTTTCATGTATCGAATGTAGGAACAATGCATCAATGTGTCAACCCTATTAGAGAGCTGGGGAATACAGTAAGTTTCATGCGGGTCCGGGCATACGACGTTGAGAGGTTACAAGCGCCGTGTAATGAACTAGTTGGTCCAACGGCATAACAATACGTTGTCACGTGGCAAAAGAAGGCACCCTCAGTTACGGGCATACATTTAAAAAAAAAATTATTTTTAAAAATTTTGACAGCAACATTTTCCCTTTTAATGCAAATAAAAAGACTCCAAATATCGGTTAGCGACCTCCTTGACTTATAATAATCGGTATCGGCCCTGAAAAAAATATCAGTCCAGCTCTTGTTCTGGGCTTAGACCTTCTTGCGTGGGTACTCCAGTTTCACAATCCAAAAACCTGCTGCTTAGGACAAGCGTTAAAGAAAATGCATGGAATAAGTCACTGTGTACACTTTTGTTATAATTTTATCGAACTTGGACACCAAGTTCTGCTTCCACCAAACAGTATGATTAAGTTTCTTCAACCAGCCCATTCCGTCCCACTTTTTGACATACTTTTGGTGATGTACTGGCCACAGTTGCAAGGTATGTTAGTGTAGGGTGGAGCAAGGCACACCGCTGTCCACTGATTGGTTGACAGAGACTTGTCACTTCCATGTTGACAACACCAATGGAAATGGACGCCTGTATTCGGTACGGTACACATATTGTGTCTCCATTGGAAAACAACTCAAATTATCTAACTTAAACCATACCATTTTGTTTGTACCCTTTGTTGGGGTGCCGGTCGCAGTCGTACAGTTATGGAGGGTGGAGCTTGACACATGGATGTCTGTTCATTGTTCGCAAGTGAATGGTCACTTCCTTGTTGACAACAGCAATGGAATTGGAAATTATTGTGTTTCCACTGTAAAGAAGCCCAGAATATCTGACATAAATGAAACACCTTTCAGAAGCCTTTGTACCCCAACAAAGAGGAGTGAAAAGTGTTTGGACGTAGTGGTAGCTTCAATACACTTGTGCTAGACACACTGCTGACCTTTTACAGTCCATGTCAACAGAAAATTGTCCCTTCTGTGTTCTAACAGAATTAATTTAATGCCATCCCACCTACATGCCCCGTACTGGAAGTACAAGTCAGATAAGGGCTTAACGTACCAATAATTACAATCATGAAATGTATTGTCTGATGGAAACATGTCCAAAGTCACATAACTTACCAAAGTCCTTATTCTCATGATACATGTTAGCTATAGTACAAATCAAATCTCTCCCCCACATGGTTTTGTGAATTGATGTTATCAGTGTGTGTGTGTGTGTGTGTGTGTGTGTGTGTGTGTGTATCTTGACTTTAGAGCCAGTGTGTTTGCATTGGGTTCTGTATGCATGACCCCATTATTCGCAGGCCTCAGCGGATATGTGTTTGTTTGCACATTCAGTATGAGCTTGTGTGTGAACCTTGCACTGTATATCTGTGTGTGTGTGTGTGTGTGTGTGTGTGTTTGTGTCTAGTTACAGCTATCAAATACTTTTAAAAGCTTGATTTCCCCGGGGAAGCGACAGAGGTCATCTCATCGGCGGAGGGATGAAAACAACATTTGCATGCGATTGGTCACGCCCACAACATTAAAGTTTTAGCCCGACAAAAACACGTCAAAGAAATTTACACCGCCACGCTGACAGGCCCGCAGAGTCCGGGACACAGCCCATTGCCACTTCCAATTATTAAGGCTACTTTTATTGTGTGTGTGTGTGAACTCCATCTTTGCCCATTACAAATAAAAAACATAACTCGGAGGAGAAATTTTCCCTTTGTCACAGGCATTATCAACCCCCTCCATCCGTTGAGTGTGCATAAAGCTGCCAATCAGAATTAGGGAGTGGGCTCGCAGACGCGAGATGATTCGCCTGGCTCAGCCCCCGTGCACGGGATTTAAATAATAAAAGAGAGATTTCTCTCAAGGCCCTCAGCGCCGTGCCAATAAGAAAGGGGGGAAAATGGGAAAATGGCCGTGTGCATTGAGAAGTAACTGCAAATTGACAGTATAATGAACACATTTAATATTTCATTCCTCCGTATGGAAATATCTATATTAGTGGCCTTTTTTTTTTTTTTCTCTGCCCCTTTTTTTCCCCCTGTAGAAAAAAAAAATAAAATCAACCAGCTGCTCAACGCGCTGGTGATAGCCTTACATTATAATCACAGCAATCATTTACAATTAGAGAACACACTATCCCTTTATCGTTTGCCGTCCTTCAATCTCATCTACAGCAGCTCAAGAGCTCATGAGGCTTGGAGCGAAAACCCCTTGGCTGTCATTGGTTGCCGCTGCGAAGATTTTCTCTACAATGTAATTACCACCATTATGGCACCTGCAGTTATTACGCTTGCAGTTCACAGGGGCATATAGGGTTGGTTACCATCACCCAAGGCATGGAAACCATCAAACTCATGGACCATCCGTCCTCCCAGTGTCTCTAAGACAGGTACAAAAATACACCTAAAAGGGGATATAATGTGAAAACATTACTAATTGGCTGTATACACATAGTTGGGTCTCTGGAAGGCATGCCCACCCAATAAGTGAGAAATTAATTCTTTTTTGAGCTGCATATTTACGAATTTACGAATATGTGTCTGTGAGAAAGCAGTTCATATAATTTTGCTGAATTGTAATGTATTTGAGTTAGATGACACCATCTTTGGTGTATTCACACATTATTAAGTCAGCTGGGAACTGTTTTAAATTTAGAAAAAGTACAGTACAGTATGTCTCCTTTAAATTTCACATATTCACATTTATTTGGATTAAATATGAAATTGCCAGAAATCTCTTCAGACCCCACTGATAGCTGTCAGATGCCCTTCAATAAACCAGAAGTGAACTACAAATGCATGGTTTTAGGTGACCACAGTGAACCCCAACGGGCATCCTTCAGTTGTTTGCAGTATTGTTCAACCATCCTTTTTCAGTAGCGCTTGTCCTCATTTGGGGAGCTGGAGCCTCTGCCAGGTGCCACCCTGGAATGGTCACCAGTCAATCACAGGGCACATACGTTGTATGCACCATAGAAATGATTCAGAAAAACAATCACTTTTCCAAATAATAACTTCATAAAATTTGACCAAGCAATAGTGGTATCGTTTTGGGAACAATTATAGTTCGGCATATAGGCATCGTGTATGTAGATGCCTGACAGTGTAAGTTCCCGTTCTCAACGTGAGTGGCTTGTCAATGCTTCTCCATTGCATTAAATATGACCATAGCTGTGGAGATGTTATGATTAATTGACGTAGTTTTGTCAGTGTTGAGTTACGTGTACATTGGGTGGACGATTTGGTAATTGTGGTTAGTTCTAAATGACGGTTCCTCACTTTAAACTAACTCATCTGTAGAAGAAATAACAATAAAAATACCACATGTAAGGAGTTCTAGCTACAGTATGTCCATCTCAGATACTTTTCCAGCCAATGTAAACTACAGCTACTTTATTTAATTGATTCCTTTTTGTGACTCTGCACCCCAAAGAATTCCGTGCCAGCTGCCTGAATGTACACCTTTTTCATATTACATTTTCCACAGACAGAGTCACACTTTTTATCTATCAACATTAGTCCAAGCTACTTAGAAGAGGATTTAGTGAAATGATGCACGTGTCCTTAAGCGGAGGGAGGCTATTAATACTGGCTGGTATTTCAAGAAACCAAAATTGCTTCAAATGTTTGGTTTTTTTTACATTACAGCTCCGTAAGCTTTATTTTGGCTGAATCCCGCTATACTTTTTTTATTGTTTTAACAGCATCATGTTCAGAGACATGTGGAATATGCGACCACAAATATGTAACTAACTGAAAACAGGTTGTTTATCCTTTTTATTGCCTTTCTTATTTTAACTGTAAGGGTTCAAACCCGTGCCGGGACACTCTGACCGTACATAGTTGGACCACATTGTTTACTCAGATGGATATCAAGCCGAGTTTACTTTGATGGCAAATTTGGTCTATTTCGATGTTTAGTTTTTATTCATATTACAGTCATGTCTTTAATTATGGTTTAGTCATAGCTGACAATCACAATTATAGTAAAATTATTCTACAAAGAATTTTATTCCAAATGGTAATGATACTTTTTTTCTTTAAAACTTTTTATTCTATAGTACCGTAGCATTTGAGGTTTGAACATGCAATAGAAACAACTGTGAGATAACCAGCAAGAATACAATCCAATTAGAGCTTGCCCTTAACTAATGTTCTCGTTGATGAACGGGGAAGGTATTCTTAGTCATGTAGTATGGTGATCTAGAGAGAGAAAGAGAGAGTGAGAGAGAGAGAAAATAATAAGTTTTATATACAGCTAATATCTTGTGGACCTAGTTGACAATAAATATTTTGCATTATAAAATCCAACATACTGTATGCATTTTCATAACCTGTGTGGCCATTGTTTTAAGTAGAACTGCAAAAACCGATAAAATCAAATACAAGCTTACTATGGACGCTTCGGATTTTACAAAGATTTTACATTACAAATATATTTATTATTGTTAGTATAGTTTGCAGTGGTGTACACTGCATTATACTGTTTTTAATATTTTGGTGACCTTATTTAGCTATATGGCAGGAGTAAAGTATTGAAAACATGATGCAACTACAACCACAAGAATAAGCATAGAGTATTTTAAAATACTATTGCTCTTACAATAGCAATCAAAACTGTGCATTATTTAACTTTTATATTTTGCAAGTGTACATAATATTGTAGCTGGGGTGTGTATATTATGCAAATGAACAACAAAACTCAAGCACCAGTTGTAACAAAACTGTCTTTGAAAAAGTTTAGGAATTGAATGTTGACATTTTTCCCTTTTAAGGACTTTTTTATGAACCTCAAACCCATCTATCTTCAAAGCCAAATTGATTTTGAGACTCCTTCCTGAGTTATTGACTCAAAAACTGGTGGTATAGTGAACACATCTATCAATAATACATAGCGTATTTGTAAACCTCCCGGCGTGTCTTTGCATGGGCCCATAACTGTTTTAACAGCACACTAATGGAGTCATCAGCATGGTAGTTACCAGCAACGTTAATTGTCTTACATGAATAGCGATTACCATGACGATGGTAATAATGATCGCGTCTGTCTGTCGTGAGGAATTCACCCATTCGCATCAGCATCGAGGTGGTGCGTTCATTAAAGTTGGAGATATACGCTTTATATTATTGGCTTGGTGTTTTGTTTTTTTCTGGGGGCCTGTTAATCATCTTCAAAGGCGTGAATGAGGTCAAGATGTGCAGCATTAATTCAACAGCTCCCGACAAGCAAACTAGAACACACAACGACCGACGGGGGCCCGGGCAGTTAAAAATTCATTTGGGCTTGTCCTGAATTTGTGTACTGGTGATTACTGATTTTTCTTGTTTGTAGGCTTTACTTTTAATCTGCAGCAGAGTGCTAAATAATTCATGGCAGCGTTTGAAATATTAAGTGTGTGTATTAATTTAATTTATCTTCGGCAAAAACAAGAGGGCGCAAAAAGAAAACTGCAAACATATCAAAAATATTCAGTTGTGCTAGCGTCTCTCTGTGGAAAAGAGAGTTCATTTGATTCATTTGGACTTGTTTGCTTGTCTATTTAAAGGATGTACATGCTGTAATTAAAATCATTTCATGTCGCAGAATAGGTGTAATTAGCGCAATGATGTCTCCTGGTATCATAGCCGAGACCCCTGATTACCTAGCTTAGTGGTCTATAGTATAGGTTGATCAGCCAGGACACATCTCGTGTCGTGTTAGTGCGAGGGTCAGTGCTAACATTACTGTTCAGCTTTTGACAATTTATAGCTATCTCAGCAGCTTTAAAAAGTAAAACAATATGACTCCATCGTTCTGCTGGGGGACGACATGCCAGACCCAAACGTATTGTGAGGGTCTGCTGGGAACGCCTGGCAGAATCCCCTGTCAGAAGGAGTTTCAACTCCCACCTCCTACAGAACTTTGCTCATGTTCCGGGGGAGGCGGGGGACATCGAGTCCGAGTGGACCATGTTCCGCACCTCCATTGCTGAGGCGGCCGACCGGAGCTGTGGCCGTAAGGTGGTCGGTGCCTGTCGTGGCGGCAATCCCCGAACCCATTGGTGGACACCAACGGTGAGGGATGCCGTCAAGCTGAAGAAGGAGTCCTATCTGGCTTTTTTGGCCAGTGGGATCCTGAGGCAGATGATGAGTACTGGCTGGCCAAGCAGAATGCAGCTTTGGTGGTCGCTGAAGCAAAAACTCTGGTATGGGAGGAATTCGGTGAGGCCATGGAGAAAGACTTTCGGACGGCTTCGAGGAAATTCTGGTCCACCATCCGGCGTCTCAGGAGAGCAAAGCAGTGCACCACCAACACTGTGTATAGTGGGGATGGGGCGCTGCTGACCTCGACTCGGGACGTTGTGAGTCGGTGGGGAGAATACTTCGAAGACCTCCTCAATTCCACCGACACGCCTTCCCATGAGGAAGCATAGTGTGGGTTTTCTGAGACGGGCTCTCCTATCTCTGGGTTTGAGGTCACCGAGGCAGTTAAAAAGCTCCTCGGTGGAAAGGCCCCGGGGGTGGATGAGATTCCTAAAGGCTCTGGACGTTGTGGGGCTGTCCTGGTTGACACGCCTCTGAAACATCGCATGGGCATCGGGGACAGTGCCTCTGGATTGGCAGACTGGGGTGGTGGTTACCCTTTTTAAGAAAGGGGACCGGAGGGTGTGTTCCAACTACAGGGAGATCACCCTTCTCAGCCTCCCTGGCAAGGTCTATTCAGGGGTGCTGGAGAGGAGGGTCAGTCGGGAAGTCGAATCTCAGATACAGGACGAACAGTGTGGTTTTCGCTCTGGCCGTGGAACAGTGGACCAGCTCTACACCCTCGGCAGGGTCCTCGAGGGTGCATGGGAGTTTGCCCAACCAGTCTACATGTGTTTTGTGGACTTGGAGAAGGCGTTCGACCGTGTCCCTCGGAGAGTCCTGTGGAGGGTGCTTCAGGAGTATGGGGTACCGAACACCCTGATACGGGCTGTTAGGTCCCTGTACGACCGGAGTCAGAGTTTGGTCCGCATTGCCGGCAGTAAATCGGACTCGTTCCCGGTGAGGGTTGGACTCCGCCAAGGCTGCCCTTTGTCACCGATTCTGTTCATAACTTTTATGGACAGAATTTCAATGCGCAGCCGAAGCATAGAAGGGGTCCGGTTTGGTGGCCTCAGTATTGCATCTCTGCTTCTTGCAGATGATGTGGTTCTGTTGGCTTCATCAAGCCGTGACCTCCAACTCTCACTGGAGCAGTTCGTAGCCGAATGTGAAGCGCATGGGATGAGATTATGTTTTTTTTTTTTTTTTTTTTTTTTTTATCTCGGTGATCAACATGAAACTGAAATTCACCACTTAACAATTCCATTCGAGATCTGAGTTTCCCATAACTTTTTCCAGCTTGGGACCCAAATTAAATGTCAGGTCCTCCCAAAATACTACCTGTATTTTCATAAAATCAACATACACATTTACGTTTATGACAAACAACACTGTCTGGTGACCCCGCCTCTCCGCAAAGTCAGCTGGGATAGGCTCCAGTTTACAAGCCACCCTAATAAGAGCAAGTGGTATAGAAATTGATGAATAAATGACACTGTAAGTAATTTCTTGTAAAGCCTTTTACCATGGGTGTCACTCAATAAAATAGCTTCCAGCATTTTAGTATAACAATCAGTGAGCTAATCAAAAACTGAACTGGAACCTATTTTGGGGCCTAACCAGAAGTCTGCTTCAAATTAGAAAAATCATATTGGTTTTCTCAATCTATATGCTGGTGACACATGAGCTTTTTTAGAGGTCTGTGCTCAGGCTTCAATACAGTAAGTCCTCGTTTTTTGAAGGACTTCAGTTCCTACGACGGCGAGTACTCCGAATTTGTACGTCAGAACATGGCATTGTCTAGCACTAACCTATGCTAATGCAGCAGTAAAGTTATAATTACACGAAATGTTTGGATGAAGAACACTTCTAGGCCATAAATATAAAAGAATCAAATGAAAAACAAAGTCGGGCAACAACTGAGCATGCTTTCTTGTGACATATAACCACGTATTCTTAGGCTTCCGTGCGAAGAGGTTAATAGTGCAACTTTCCTAACCTTAAAACATTGTGTCAGGACCATTGCAAAGCAAGGACCCTCTTTTTATGTCGGGCACATTTGTTGGAGTGTTCTCTGGCTGTCTCGGGTGTTGTTAGCATTCCGCCATCGTTGATGTGATGTTTGTGTGCAATAGAGACACCTTCACCTCCGAGGCCCCGTCCTCCTGTTGTGTGATCCTGCGCTCATGTATGTGATTGGATTTTGGATGAACAAAACCTGAAATTACACACCTATTGTGTCGTGCCTGAAACACGCTTTCACAGGGATAACGGGTGCCGGGCTTGCACGCCTCCGCTGCCCTTCAAGTACTGCCCCACCAACGCTACCTTCACCCCTGTCTCTGCCAGGTTGTTGATGGAAAAGGATAACAGGATTAGGTTGTTTTTTTCCCCCCACCGTGAAGCATCAATTGCCATATTTGGCGAGATGGTTAAAAAAGAGCTTGAACATGGGTCAGTGGTGAGCACTCGGCCTCGGCACACTTTGACAAAGAGGGGGGCGAGACTTCAGAAAAAGGGTTGACGAGGGGTCTGTGACACTGTACCATCTGCGACACCCACCACCCACCTCCCCCCTCCAGGCTATGCTTATGCTCATCACAAAGATGCTGATAACACAGGGTGTGACGAACGCGCCATACAAATCTCCACATCCCAGGCAAAGGAAGAAACAGCACGTGAGCGGGAGGGGGTTTGGGGGGGGGGTGTTTGGGGGGGATGTTCAGGGAGGGGTGACACACAAACACACAAGTCCACATTCACTATCACGACTGGGCCTCAGGAGGTGGGTCGCGCCCCAACTCTCAGGGGCGTGTCGATTTGGGCCTGCTATGGTTAGTGGGTGGACCAAGACGAGGTAATGACAGGGTGTCAAGTGATATGTAATTAAATTTGAAAGTGACGGTGTCCACACCTCAATGCAGGTCTACAACTACTACTGATCTCCCCATGGGGTCGACTCAAAGCTCTCTCACCCAGCTTCGGGCCTCCTTATATATATGTATATATAGTCTTACTAATTACGTGGACAGAGGTTGCTGCATGAACAAAAGAGGCAACATTATTTACATGCAACATTATTTACATTTCTTTGATGTTGAAGTTGTTTTCTGATGTTTTTTGAGCGCGAACAATAAAGGTCAGCTTGAACTATAACGCTCTTGATGATAAAGCTTTGTTGGCGTTGTTGTTCGAGACTTTCAGATATCAATTAGTCCGCTTCATCTTTCCATCTAATTAGAATAAAAAAAGAAAACAACAACAGCCGTTGGAGACACGCAAAGTTGAGAGGACTAGATGCGAGTATAAAGAATTTGAAGTTTATTGGAAGATTTTTATTGCATATATACAGTTTGGGGCACCTATGAAGCTCAAGGGCGGACGTTTGGTCCTGCGCTGGCCTTTTGGAGCTGAGGAATTAGAGACTTCATGGTGAGTCATCATAGTTTTTTGCCATTCTCAGATCAAAAAATAATGAAAACTGAATGTTTGCAATTTAGCAATGCTTGTCAGTTACTGTATATACAGAATGAATTTGGGAGCAACCGGGCAAAAAGTTGGAATGAAAATGTAGGTAATTCCCCTAAACGACCCTAAACTGGCCGCTTCAAACCAAAATGCGCGGCGTTTTTTTGTTTTTTTTTAAATACTTTTTCATGGGCTTACTCATGATGGACATACCTACCAAATTTGATGCCGCTAAGTGAAACTGTCTTCAGGGGCTGAATTTTCTGGTGTGTGCAATCAAGCTATTGTAGTTTTCAGGGAACAGCTTTAAATGGTGAAACTTCACCAGAATGAATACGATTAAAAAAAAAAAAAAAATTCTGTGAGTTTTTGAGTTGGGAAATGCCCTCAAATTGGCAATATATTCGAACAAAGAATAGTAAAGATGAATAAACAAAGCATGTTCAAGTGGGCTAACAACCCTTACGAGAACAGTCCTCTACCAAGGCTGAAAAAAAAGTCTACATTTGGAGGCCACAGACACAAAGGTGTTCCCGAGTGACATAAGCCCTTTTTAAACCGCCTTCAGAAGCCTGGATTTATCCATTTCTTTTCCATGTCGCTGTTCTGTATAAACATCACCGACACCAAATGGCTGTGTGAATTTCTGCCACCAATATTCCTTCTCCGGGGCTAGTATCGGAGCCATAACAGAGACTGGATCTTGAGTAAAAGGAGAATGCCAGAATGACGTAATACCGAGTATTTATTAAAAACTTTGGTATTTAAGTTTGGCCCAGTTCCAAACTTCTAAGTTCTAAGTAACATCTGTTTACTTACTGTGATAAATTCTATGAAGACCCCGTTAAGGAAGAAAACTAGCTCAGCCTGAGTTTGAAGCATAAACTTGTTAATTCAGACATTACATCAATCAAATTGAACATGACACAAAACAGCCTAAAAATCGCTCAGTCATCATGCCCATTTAGTGACTGATACTGCTGAAACCATGCAATGGGATGCCCACTCAAGACTTTGAGGACATAAAACAAATGTGACAAAGCCAAAATCCCATTTTCACCCCCTATCAGCATGAGTAAAGCTCTCCTCCAGGTCTGCTGTGAGACACAGTATTAAAACCTCTGGTGCAAGCGGAGAGGAAGAATCAAACAGCGACAGAGATGGAGGAGAGGGTAGGTGGTGTTTAAGTGGAGAGCGTGGCATGTCCTGGAGGATCTAATAAGCAGGTTGAAGCCCGATAAGGATAAGCTGTCCCTCTGGCTCTAGGGAGCCTTGTGTGTATTTTTTTTCTATTTATTTCTCCATGCCTCCAAGATGTAGCTTCTGGAAAACAAGAATACTCCAAAAAAGAGAAGGAAGATGGATGTTGTGGGAAAAGATGGGAGATAATAGTTTAGGTTTTTGGGTTACCTTTAAGGGTTAGAGTGTACAGTAGGTTAAGGGTTGGTATTAGGGCTAGGATTCAGGGTAGTTGTAGGGTGTGGGGTTAGATTTTGCGTCATGGTAAGGCTTTAGGGTTTTAGTGAAAGGGTTAGGTTTTACGGTTAGTTTAACCGGATACAGTTTAGGGGGAAATTTTTATTGTTGGGGTTCATATGAAATTTAGGGTCAGGGTTAGGTAAGGGAGTTGGCTTAGAATTTAGAGTTAATTTTATGGTTTGGGTTAGAGGGTATGTTAGTGATTGAGTTTAGGGTTAGGATTCAGGATAGTTTTAGGGTTAAGGGCTTTGGGTTAGGTTTTGGAGAAGGGTTCATGGTTAAGCTTTAGAGGTTTGTGTTTAATCTTTGGGTTAGTTTTAGCAGTTACAATTTAGGGGGAAAGCATTTAGTCTTATGTTTATGGTTAGGTTTAGGTTCAGTGATTAAGTTAGAGATTAGGGTTTAGGTTGTGATTCAGGGTTACTTTTAGCAGTTGGAGTTATGGGGTAGGTTAGGGAGTGAGTTTAGGGAAGGGATAAGGATTGTTTTAGGTTTATGGTTTTGTGTCAGGTTTTGGTTTAAAGTTCAAGGTTAGTCTTTAGCGAGATGGTTATGCTTCATGTTAGTGGTTAGGGTTAGGGCTTAGGTTAGGGTTTTGGCCGTGGTTAGGGTTTGGTTTTAGATGAGCAAGTGGGCTGAATTAAAAAGGGGTAAAGAAAGTTAATCAGAAGGCCCATGGCAAGAAATATATCATACAAACGGAGCAAAAGGAACCTGCTGGTGTGTCAGAGATCCAACCTCCCACCTCTGAGGAGCCAACCTTACCTTGCATTATTTATGCTGAGCGCAATTGGCCTGGGCAGACGCCACTTCCTATTGTGTCTTCGTAATAAAGCAACCGTGGTGGAACTAAGGAAGAGGAAATGCAGTACCGGAGACCGCTTTGTGCGCTGCAGAGGTGGCAGGTCGTTATCGCACGGTGTGTAGACACTTTGGAGAACAAGCGTGTACAGTGCCTGGCGCCTGCCACGTGATTAAGGAGCCAATATGACAGGAAGGGAAGAGCTGAGAGGGTCACCTGTCATTTCCTGAGACTGCATCTGAATTTTCTTTTAATGCCCAACGGCCAGCAACACTGGATGAGGGGTGGCGTGCAAGGAAAATGAATGTTTGCACAATTTTTTAAAGTTATGTTCAGTATAAAAAAATCCTTGTGTTCTCTTGTGCTTCCTTGGTGTATAAGAACACATTTCTGTATACATCAGCAACATAGACCAGTGGATAGGGAATGCAGTGAGGTAGCTACCGAGTGTTTGCAGTTCTACTTAACTTTGATTGCACTTAAATACAGCATTTTACCCTCCAAAATAGTACGATGAGACGCTCTTACTTCAGTAACTTTTTCAAAATGTTTTATTGGGGTCAATAACAAGATACCAAGACCCTCTTCATCCACCACATTTTGTAGGCATTTTCATCCTCAAGTTTTGGAAAATTTAGCCCCTAAAACTAGTTGCATATTTGCAACGCAAAATTTGGTAGACAAGTCTATCATGATTAAACTGAAAAAAAGTCTGAAGAAATGGTGCTCGAAAAGAGAGAGGAAGTCTGCCATTTTGATTTGAACTGACCATTGTAGAGACTTTTGGGCCATTTCTAGGGGTCATTCGATGATGAATTTGTCCAAGACATTTTGTCTGAATTCAACCAAAACTGGAACTCCATATAATAGACAGATGGGTGACCCTAAATTATAGAATATTAAATCATTTGTAATATAATATAATATAAATATATAAATATTTTTTTAAAAAGAAGGAAAAAAAAGTTCTGCCCAGAATGATGTTTGTGCCATCGGAAACAATGTTTCACATGGACATTTATTGCAGACAGACGCAGAGTGGGCCACGGATAAACTTTGACAAAAACGACAGCGGAGCGTCTCTGAGGGATTTTTAAGACACTATTAGATATGTAATGTACATATAACATGATGTGTGAGCGAACTCAATGGTAGTTAGCATTTCTTCTTTACCTAAAATCGTAATGAATAGTGTGTTAATGCTATTCGCGAATGCTAACTGTTTAGCAGAAGCTGATTTTGTTGTTTCTCAGAGTTTATACCATGCACTCAGTACCACCATGTGGTTTAGGGAAAAAGTCCAGCCCTCAGAAATAAGAATAAAATGGATGTTTATAGTACCAAAAAAAAAGATTACTAGAGTTCTCGAAGAAATATCTATAGGATAATAAAATCTGAAAAGATTTGATGGTGACAGCCATAGTTACAAAATATGGTCCCTTTCCCCATTAAGTGCTAGAGTAAGCTACTATTACATGTTGACAAACTCATATTTGTCAACAAAATCCAGTAATTTATTTTGTTGCACTTAGTTTGTGCATGTAAACGTAATGAGTTTTAGCTCTGACTATCAAGGAACAGAAAACTGATAACAATGGTGTAATTTTTTGTTGACATGACAAAAGTGTTTTGGAGCCTGAAATTGCAAACATGGAACCACAATATAAATGCTTAAACAGTCACCAGGGCATGAACATACGCTACATCATACCCAGAGAAATAGTAATGACGTATTGCGTGTTGTCTTGTAGTACAGTTTATGCTTGTATTGGTTCTTTTCCTGTGTGTCCAGCAAAAGTCACATTACTCTCTCACATCAAATGTTAGCTTATTCAAAACATGGTTGTACTGTACTGTTTCTTTACAAAGTGCTAATGCCAACTATCCGGCCTGACATGCTATTACATTGTTTTCAGTCATTTTACACGTCCTTGAGATGCTGCTAGTATGTGAAACAGCTTAAAACATTTAAATTTACCTGTACTCATGCATTTTAGTGTCACTAGCGCAGTACAATTATTTTAGTTGTTATAGCTCTCTGACTGTGCATTCTGCCCATGTGGGAGGATGAGGAGGGGGACAAGATAAAGAAGAGCTCAGTGAGTGGTCTTTGCAGGTCAAAGACAGCCAAGTGAAGCTCCTTCCTGCCCCTCAACCATCTGCCGTACCCCAGGAGCTGCCAGCATCTACCCCCGTCGGGCCCATGTACTGTTGCAGCCCCCAAAACTACCCTCTCAGGATCCAGCACCTATGAAGCAGCTTGTCCGGCTGTGGTTGGGGGACGAATCTGGATGATGTAAGTGTCTCATTTGCATTTCATATGCTTGTGGGCAGGTGGCAAAGCTTGCAAACACACTTCTGTATTGTTTTATTTTAGCACAGACAAGCATCAACACCATGTCCATTTACAGACAATAAAAGTGATTATATAGCTCATACTTAAGTGTTAGTTAGCGACCAATAAGGCTAAGTTTATTCGTGCTAATGTAAAGCTAAATGAGCAAACTTCTTATCACTTTTTTTGTTTAGGCTGCTTGTATACAATAGTATCATTAGGTATAGATACTTATTGATGATGTCAAAGAAAATTATAGAAGTTGAGGATCCTACCAAAATTTGAATCCAATAATCGGGTATGCGGATAAATTATATTTTTGCTTAGTTGTAGAGCAGTTATGAATACACGTGAAAAAATAATCAAGTTCACTTTTAAAATGAATGACCAATTGTTTTTCTTTTGGAGATAATCCCCTGTTTTATTTCTTAAATTCACATTGACCAGCCAACTGTATTTTTTTGTAAATAAATATTTTCAGTGAGGCAATTTCAAACAAACAAAATAAATAAAACACCTATAAATTTCAGAGTCCTGCCTACACCAAAGTCAGGCACATTTACCAGAGTCGCGGCGCACTGGAGCCTATCCCAGTTGACTTCGGGCAAAACGCGGAATACATCCTGAACTGGTCCCTATCCAGTCGCAGAGCACATACTGTATGGACACGGACAATCATTTGCACTCTCATTCACACCGTGACTGAGTGGGAACTGTACCCACACTGCCAATACCAAAGTGAGGCAAATTTACCACTACACCATCAGTGACTGCAGTCTGGACTCCAGGAAACAAAATATGCAAGGGCTAAATTAAATCACCGGTATGATTTCGCAGGTAACAAATGTTTAAGCCTATGTGAAGTATCTGCATGCTCCTGTTGAGATATGGTATGAGTGTGTGTACACCATCCAGAGGCAAGAATAGACAAGTATTTCTTGGAGTAAGTGTAGGCCACAGGCAGCCCTCCTGCTGCCTGCCCTCAAAGCCTTGGAGACTTAGTTGAATGCCAAGCCTCCGTGCGGCGTCTTAAGATAGACCCGCTCAGGCAGCAACAGCACAGGGTATCATATCTCTGAGATCCTTACCAGAGACAAGACCCCCGCCACCAACAAATCACCCTCAAGGAGATTTACACCCACCACTCAGCCAACGTAAAGGGGCTTGACAGTGGACATACGCTTGCACGCCATCCGATTAGTCAACATCCATCACATCCTGACGTGGCGGGGGGACTCCTTCTGAAAATAAATGTATATTTAGGAGCCTCGCCGTGCAGGAGAGGGAGGAGGAGTGGGTGTGCATGGGATCTTGTTACCACTCCAGAGGCTAAAATTAATGGCTCTCAGGCTGCCGAGCGCCACCGCTTTCCACCGTGTCGCCGCGTCCTTACAGATGTCAGTCAAAGGACGAAGCGCGACGGGAGACATTGCAAAGCCTTGTGTGATTTGGGGTGGATCCAGTGGTGACGACGTCATTAGGATACATTTTCACTGCATGGACCAAATCACAACCTGTAAAAAGACCATTTACTACTTTCCCATTAGCCATTTTTTTAAATTTTTGATACAATGATACATGGTACATATCCATCCATCCATTTTCTGAGCCGCTTCTCCTCACTAGGGTCGCGCTGGAGCCTATCCCAGCTATCATCGGGCAGGCGGCGGGCTACACCCTGAACTGGTCGCCAGCCAATTGCAGAGCACATACAAACAAACAACCATTCGCACACACATTCACACCTACGAGCAATTTAGAGTCTCCAATTCATGCATGTTTTTGGGATGTGGGAGGAAACCGGAGTGCCCAGAGAAAACCCACGCAGGCACGGGGAGAACATGCAAACTCCACACAGGCGGGGCCGGGGATTGAATTGCCCGTAGGTGTGACTGTGAGTGCGAATGGTTGTTTGTTTGTATGTGCTCTGCAATTGGCTGGCGACCAGTTCAGGGTGTAGCCCGCCTCTCGCCCGAAGATAGCTGGGAGAGGCTCCAGCACGCCCGGGACCCCATTGGGGATAAGCGGTACAGAAAATGGATGGATGGATATATATATATATATATATGTGTATATATATACATATATATATATATATATATATATATATATATATATATATATATATATATATATATATATATATATATATATATACATACATATATAATATCCAGCCATCCATCCATTCTCTGTACCGCTTATCCCCAATGGGGTCCCGGGCGTGCTGGAGCCTCTCCCAGCTATCTTCGGGCGAGAGGCGGGGTACACCCTGAACTGGTTGCCAGCCAATCGCAGGGCAATATATATATATTACACAGCGCGGTGGGGGACTGGTCAGCACATCTGCCTCACAGTTCTGAGGACCGGGGTTCAAATCCCGGCCCCGCCTGTGTGGAGTTTGCATGTATTCCCGTGCCTGTGTGGGTTTTCTCCAGGTGTTTCATGTGTTCTTACTTGGGCCTGAAGCGTATATCCAGCCATAGTTATTTAGCATATTAGCGGTAAAGGTTCACAACAGTTAGGAGATGGGCACAGAAAGAGAATACTGGATGAAATTCCACCAATGGGCAGAAGCTAAAAACCCGATGACCTTCTCTCCCCAAAGGAAGTCGGAATCGACCAAAAGTTCCAATCAGGGCTGTAACGACTGGAAAAAGAGTTTGAGGCAAAAGTCACAACAAACGTAACATGACATTTGACTGGTAATTTTACACAGTATACAACTTTTATGTCCCCGTGACCATTGAAAGCTCAATTATGGCTTTCACCCATTCATTTAGATAGGAGCCAGTTGTTGTCAACCTAAAATAACAGAGGAATTCGCTGAGTAGGCAGAACTGCCTCAAAGAACTATTTCTTCACTTGCTACAAGCCATTTATTTTACAGCTAAATGCAGTTGATAAAAAATTTGAATACCACTCTCACACGTTTTATGATGTTATTTTGGATGAATGTGACACATATAGCTGAAAATAATTGCTATACAAGCTCAAATCAATGTTAATGTTTTGCATTTGCTCTCATTGGCCATATAGGTATACCTGAACAAAGCCAGTTGAGACTCTTCAATATTTAAGGGCTATACAAATAAACTTGACTTGATATGACTTGGCTGGCTAGTTAAATTAGCATTTGATCACAAGTGGATTTACCTTCAAATAATGAATATTCACACACAAACGCCATAGTAATACATACAAACAGGTAATATGACATTACTCTCAGGTATATATTCTTCCTAATCTCTGAAAAACGGGTTTATTAAATTATTCAAAATAATTGTTTGAAAAAAAAAACAAAATGCAGATAATACTTCATGTTATGATCATATGGGTAGAAGCAAAATCATGCATTGTAAAAATGCAATATCCATAGATAAAAGGGTTTTCCAGAATTTTGAGGTCAATTTTGGGGGTGCGTATTATACGTGGGTGCGGTAGTTCCTTTGATCTACTGGGATTCATTCCTTCTTATTGATCAGGAAGAAATCACCCGCACCACCTCAGTGTGAGCCAAGATAACACTTTGGATTCAATAACACAAACCACACACAGCCACTCTATCTCACAGAGACACACACACACATCACCTGTCTCACACCCACCCACCCACAAGTCTATTGTCCCTCTGTCACTCAGCACCACACACACACAAACACACACACGACCCTGTAAAAGTGCAAGAGAGTCAAACCATCAGATAGTGTTAAATGAGCAACTAATGGGAGTGGACAAGAGACAGAGCAATTAAAGCTCATCAGTGCCTGCCTTCCCTCTCTGAGGTGCCAGCATGCACCTCAATCAACAACTTGATCACTCACAAGGTGACAAAAAAAAAAAGGCCAACCAGGAACGGTGGCAGATGGGGTGGGGGAGCGATCTGCGAGTGAATTCACTTTTTTTTTTTTTTTTTTTTTTTTTCATTTTAAGTGACTAAAAAGTTAAACTACACCCCACTGTCCATATACCCCTTATAGTATGTTTTCAGTTCCAATATTTGTTTCTACAAACCATGCTATAACCACTAAATGTCTGTTTGTACTGTTAAAAAATATCCATAACACAGTAAATCCCCACGATGGACCCTCTTAAGGCCAATAAATTTGGATCTTGGGATCACAACAAATGACTTCTAGCTGTCACAAGTGTGACCACAAAAGTGAGCTGCCGGCTACATCTGGGGCCCCTTGAGGTGGATGGCATATATTTCTCCTCGAGTATTGGAAATCAATAAGCGGCAAATTATTTATGGCGACAAAAGGCACCATCGTGTTGAATTACTGTCACCGGAAGCCACCGGTATTTAGGCACGAGCACAAATCATGCACAGTCAGCACAGGTGACTCGCTCAGAAAATGTAACTATCCCGTTCATCATTTCCTCTCGGAGGTCCAAACAATAACAAGAAAGTGTGGAGCTAAATCTATTACAATAGCCTTTTGTTTTCCATCAACTCTCCTGTGGCCGCTCTGTGAGTTATCTTCCTCTGTTGACCCACTTAGGCCACTGTTGCTTTTCTTATTGATTGTTTCTGCTCGGGCTGTCACAACACTGAAGCACAATGAGCAACCAGAGGATGGTCCAATCAAGGCTGCATATACAGTAACCAAACTCTGTTTACAGGGAACCCGCTGAATGAAGGCCAGGCAAAACCTTTTTATTTATTTTTTTCTTAAACAATGGGCACAACTGGGGAAATATTGAGCCTAGCTGAGAAGGAAAATGTGCTAAAATATTATTCTCAGTGTGCCAGGGTATGAACAGGTGAAGTCAGTTGAGAATGGTTTCGTGAAAATTGAAAGAGTACACAATAAAGTACTTCATGATGGTCTTTTTGACAAGTGTTCAACTGTTACTGATGCTGTTAATCACTGTATGTGCTGTATGCATTAGCGCCTCACCAGATCCAACAGCACTGTTGTAGGGGAAAAAATAACACACTGCCAACCCTACTGACCTCATCTTTGTGTTGCCAAGTTTCCAAGGAAACAACTTCCGCCTGGTAGCAAGTAGCCATGCTAACATGCGATGTGATACTAACCAGCTAACATTTTAGCTCAGTTTTTATAATGAATCACTACACTTTTTGTTGTCTGCATGGTTGAGTGCGGCGGCACGGTGGGCGACTGGTTAGAGCGTCTGCCTCACAGTTCTGAGGACTGGGGTTCAATCCCCGGCCCCGCCTGTGTGGAGTTTGCATGTTCTCCCCGTGCCTGCGTGGGTTTTCTACGGGCACTCCGGTTTCCTCCCACATCCCAAAAACATGCATGGTAGGTTGTTTGAAGTCTCTAAATTGGCCGTAGGTGTGAATCTGAATGCGAATGGTTGTTTGTTTATGTGTGCCCTGCGATTGGCTGGCAACCAGTTCAGGGTGTACCCTGCCTCCTGCCCAATGATAGCTGGGATAGGCTCCAGCACGCCCGCGACCCTTGTGAGGATAGGCGGCTTGGAAAATGGATGGATGGATGGTTGGATGGTTGAGTGCTATTGCTATTGGAAGATACAAGCACATCAAACCGTAAAATACTTAGTAGTTAGTTCAAAGTTAAATTGAAATCAATATTTCTCCTGACTGTGTTAAACTTTCGAGGTCTCACTGTTTTGGCTTGAACATTGAGTTGTCTAAACCTGTTCTTCCCAACCTTTACTGAGCCATACACATGTTTGATATTAGAAAAATCTCACAGCACGCCACCAGACAAAAATATAATAAAAAGTATGCAGTAGATACTTGTACTCAAATAATGATGGATACACAGGTCTAGCGGAAGATTAAATCATTCTGATACTCTGTTTCTATTCTATTCTGTCACTATACAGCGCTTGCATAGATACTGTATCAGGGGTGTCAAACTCATTTTTGCTGCGGGCCACATCGTAGTTATGGTTTCCCTCGGAGGGCCGTCATGAGCGCAAACACATATACAGTAAATGTATAATTGCCTCATGTCATTACATATATTTGCAATGTTGTTATTTTAGCAAGAAACATGAATTTGACCCACTTGATTTGCTTTTGCGGGCCACATAAATCGATGTGGCGGGCCGGATGTGGCCCCCGGGCCGTGAGTTTGACACCAGTGCTGTGGTTGATCAAAGATACATTTGTTTTACTGATCCAAACAGTGTCTTAAAATACAGTTTGTACAAGGGCAATAGACCAAAACACATAATATATAATTGCATAGGTCTTTATGAATATCTGTGTATGTGTGAACGTGGCCAGAGACAGAAGGGAGTGTTGTCAGGCGAGAGTGAGGCTAAGAGAGATGGGAGCACAGGCCAGAGGGCAGCGAGAGCTCCTTCCAGGCTGATTTATGACGGGAAAAGCGAAAGGACGCAGGATGCTTCGCCCGCCATGATCACAGCTCCTGTCCTCCTGTTGGAATGCTTCCATCCGGCAGGTCCAAACTGACAGATTCATACTGTCCACCCCCTCCTCTTTTAGCCCACGCCCCCTGGGGTTTCTCACAACTACATTTATCATGTTCTCACGTAATAAATCACGGTGACCAAGTGGGCCTGATAAGTGCTTGCGTGGTTGTCCAACGACCGCTCCCCTAATCTGCCTGCCAGACAGCCCCCACAGGCCTCCGGACCACCATGAATGTCCGCGGGATCCCTTAACAGGGCACCACCGGGATACATGTGCCTGGCTGCTAATTCAGTTGTTAACATAACCCACTCTCATGCATACTGACAGCCTCCTTCTACGGTGAGTTATGAACAGAGTGCTATGAAGTCCTCCATAGGCCTTACCTGCTTTGTTTTGTATTTGCATCATCCAAACAGACGTCAATGCTTCTGCACAATCCTCCTTACTAACATCCAACTGCCCGACATGATGGAGGACGAAAAGAGAAAACATGAAAATTGCTCTTCTGCAGTTTGACTTTCGATACTGTATTTTTGTATTTCTAAACCTGTTAACCTCATAGAAAATAATGGAACTTGAAATGATCCATTCTGGGGTCAGACATACAATCTTTATTAACTGTGCAGTGAAATAACATTCTTAACTATCATCCAAATGTAAAAACACATTAAACACGATATGTATCACGCATATAACGTCATGAATGGGAGCGAGCGGATCAGTATCGCTGTTGTTCCTGTTATCATGAGACTATTACTGTTGCTGATTTTGTTGTTGTTGTGCCCATTGCTCTCTCGTTCCTCCCCTGGCTGCTCAACCCCTTTATCCTATTTCCTCTCTAAATCTACCCTCTCTCCCTCTACTCTGTCTCTCTATTTCATACCAACCAGTCGAGGCAGAAGATCATCCTACACAGCCTGGGTTCTCTTCGAGGCTTATTCCTTAGAGGGACATTTTCCTTGCCTCCATGCGCAAATTTATGAGGAGTGTGGTTCTTGACCTGGCCAATGTGTAACATGCCTTAAGATTATGAATTTTCCTATCTTAATAAAATTGACTTGGCTTGAATGATAGTATAAGATTTGTATGACTTTTTAGTTGCGTTTGGGGTAATTTCAAATTTTACCACCTCAGGGCTATTTTACTTGCTGCTGTATTGGGATTTCTTGGTTTTCAACAGTACTGACAAACCACATTTGAGTTTACAAATGGCGCAATGAACTCGTTTACACAGTAGCATTAAAATACTGTTTTATTATTTGATTATTTTATATTAAGGGCGCAGGACATGTAAAGGAACAGGTATTCAACACTCACATTCACACCTGTGGACAACTTAGCGGGTCTCACTTTTTGAACGGCGTGAATCTATCGTGGTGGACGGCGCTGGTATGCGCCAGAGGGACGTTAGACCACTGTTGGTAATTTTGTAGACGAGTGCAGGTCGGCAACTATAAGGGTAAGCAGGCTACACCACTGTGGGAGTGTTTACAGCCGTCTTCAGTCACCGCCAATTAGAGCGGCTACTCTCATTCTCTTAAAATGTGGTGCACTCATAGTCTCGCATGGAGACATGGCACCATTCTCTGTGCGGAAGTGAACAATGCAAAAGAGGACGATGCGTAATCGCAGCGATCCATGCATGAGTGGAGCATTATCTCTGATCCATGCATGAGTGGAGCATTATCCATGCTGTGGCAACAGAAAATGTAAGCGGTTACCGTTACAGTAAGTACAGAATGAGCTAGTTATAACAGCTAGTGACTTAAATATGTTCGCGGAGCTCAGTATCTGTCTGCCTGCACCCCGATCAAATTCACCAAAATCCCGTCTGACCAGCAGTCTACCTTGCGCCAGGATTTTGACATGGTCTGAGAAGGCGTCAATTTAGATAAAATTATTTATTTATTTATTTTAATTGTCACTCCGCCAGGCACATCTCCAAGGACACTCTTCCGCTGCAACAGAACACCCAGTTTGGCGCAGGCTGGTCAGCCAAATTGGCAAACACATACAGCAAGCTTTGCATTTGCACGAAAATCAGAATTGCACGAAAGTGAGTATGGGAGAACATGCAAACTCCATTACTTGAACCCTGAACCTCAAGACTCTGAGAAAGACATGCTAACAACTTAGTTTTTGCAAACTAAGTCACTATGACTATCTTAAACAACGATGACATAAGGTCTGCTTCAATAGCACCTGTAACAAGCTATTAAATGAACAAAAAGAGCACTGTTGATTAAGGAGTTATGTTTAGGTAACCTGACATGACACCATATTCATTTATGTCTGTCTGCGCACGTTTTATAGTGACGCATTTCATGTCCTCCACTCTCCCCTTTACTTGTGCGGCGGGGGCATACAAATGGGCTTAGAGTGTATCGCAGGGGTTAATCAAACATAAGGCGCACATAAAAGCAGCCAGAGGCAGTGTGAGTATTTACAGTAATAAAAGTTAACAGCGGTCAAACCCTCTGGAATCACATTACTCGTAAGACATGTGGCTGCAGCTCACTCCCTTGTTGCTTTATTGAGGTTCGCCCTAAGGTAAAGCAAGCTGCAAACACCGGGTTGTTCCACACGAAAGTCAAGAAAACAAACTTTTTGGAGCTCATTGCCCTCCCTCCCTCTTCCGCCTCTACTGGTGTCACACCCTTAACCTCAAGATGATAAATCTCCTCCACGGAAGCCCCTGAGTGTGAAGACCCCCAGTGCTGGAAGAGCCTCATGTGTCCTCTGTGTCACATCCTGTTTGTGTAGTCAGGGCTTCAACTAGTGATCTGTGCGCTCGTAATTTAACGTGAGACTACACTTGCTCACTCATTTTTTATAGAAGTGCACCTCTCTGATTTGTCAACCTTTGCCTTTGCTCCCCAACGGGCACTTTTTTTTTTTTTTTTTTTTAATGTGTGGACAAACAAGTCATCTCTTCATTCAGTTAAAAACAAACAAAACAATCTTAATTTTAATTGGTACCAAATTTGGGAAAATACAAAATAGAATCTTGGAGTGTCAACAAAAGAAAAAGAAATACAAGGTGGTATACTGTTGTAAAGACTGGCATAATGGTATATCCATTAATTGCTCTTTATGAATTTGGTAGTTACCCATCTCCCAATATGAAACAACATTTTAACTGTGGTGGCCTATGCATCATATTTGGTATTTTCGCGGTTTTCAACCCCTATGTGCTCAGAGGTGGTAGAAAAGAAATATAAACTGGCATTCTCCTCTCCATTTGTTATGGTTGTTTATTGATTATGGTCAATAGACAATTTACAAGTTAGAAAATGTCTATTTTACTACTTGAAACAAGTATTTGATCCCCTAAAACTCAGCCGGAATTCTGACTCCCACTGATTGGCGAGTGCCAATGTGGCACATATGTGCACAATCAACCAATTAGCAATACTCCTAGTCTCAGCCCATCATATGTCTTACCACTCTCCCATCAAGACCAATTGATCGAAGCTGCAAGAATTATATTCTGCAGTCCCCTCTTGGATGAAGTTAGTCTAACTATTCTCCGATGTCAATGTCAATTAATCATTGTTGCAGTTATTATATTCAGCAGTTGGCTTCAGTGACCCTGAATCTCCTCTTGGATAACGTTAGTCCTTCATCAATTTCAAATAATCGAAGCTGTAGGTATTATTCGCCATAGTCTTCACAATGAATCAATGAATTGATTGTTAATTTTGAAGGACATTTAGTTAAATGCTTTCAGTGCCTTGGCAATGGGATATAGTTCTAGGATTTGAACCTGCAAAGACTGCGCTTTGGCCGCATTACACAGGCATGCAGATGCGTATTTAAAACAGAAATATATACAGACGGCAAAGAGCGGGAGAGAGAGAGAGAGAGAGAGAGTGTCCTGATTGATCAACTCCCTATCTGGCTATTTACGATCTGGCTGCCGTGCAGGCAAGCCTCTGCCAGACAGAAAAGCAATTAATCTGCAAACGAGCTGGGGAACAGCCGGCCTGAGCATTGGAGCCTCCTACCAGCGTGGCTCTGGAGGAGAGATAAGGCTGCAGACGGCTATTTATTGTACATTTTAATTAAGTGCTTGTTAACGCTAGTTATCTTAACAGTCACAAAATTACCGTTGTAATGCGTTTAGTTGGAGGAAAAATGGAGCCGGTGCCTGAGTGTTTCTATGGAAGCTGGCGCTGCTCGGCCCTCCTCATTGCGAGTGAATTCAGAGGAGGCGGATGCCACAATGATCTAAGCTCAGGCGCTAATGGTTATTTAATATGGCCATCAGTGGTCCCGAGTCCCCCAGCATACGGCGCTCGCACAAAAGCCTCCAAAACCCTCTTTAACGCTTATTTGAGATGACAGGAAAAATGAAACCGTTTGTGCTTTCAATGGAAAAGCAATCATTGCTACATTATACTCTGCTTGCCCTATCATGCTAATGCCAGGTAAAAATGTCACCAAATGTATTTAAAGGGCCCGATGGAGTGTTGCCGTTTGATTCCTGCTGCCTGCCTGATTAATAGAAGAAGGGGCGAAAAAACCTTCAATTTGTATGTAAATGCAACCTGGGCCCTCATATCATCTGCACACCTGCACCTGGAGGAAAATAATAAACTCAAGTTTAATGTGGCAATTATGAGCGTTTATGGGAATTGTGTAAAGGAGGGGGGCTTGATGAGAGGGGAAGCATCGCCACACCGGTGGAATGACCTAATGCACAAACGAGACTCACAAACATTCTCAACTCGGGTGATTAGTGGAGATTATGGCAAACCACAGTTGTTCGTGTCTTTCCTGTACTAGAGTACTACACGACAACATTTTAAAACAACAGTGGACTATACGAACCTATATTTGGTGACTTCCATGGGTGCTCAAATTGTACCCTGTGCGAAGACACAGTAAAATGAAAATAGAAATACAGATATTATTATGTATGAGGGCCACACCTAAAAGAAGAAAAATAGCACAATTATGATTTCAAATAAGTTATGAGAAAACAAATAGAATTATGACAAAGAAGTCCTAATATTGTTTGTTTTTGTTTTTTGCATTGCACTCATTCTAAAAACGTCAACTTCAGCAGATTTATCACTGATAACCTTTGTTTGTGTTGGGAAAATGTATTCTTTGTCTTCCTTAATTATCCTAAGATAGAGAGACAATGTTATTTCCCAATAAACCTGCTCATAACCTTGGCAAAATATTTTATTCACAAAAATAAGTTTACCAAAAAAAACATTTTTTTTGAAGGATGTTGAGCAATACATTAATTAGAGACTCTACTAACAAAAAGGCTATAACAACAATTAATGTGTGTAACTACCTAATACAAATGTTCAATATAATATACCCCTGGCAAGTTTTCGGCAATGTTTGCAAAATTTGTACCAGAGCTACCAATGTATTTAAACGATCCCCCGATGAAGGCTTATAGTAAAAATGTGCTAAAACGTGATTGTTACTAAAGTGATTTTAATCCTTATCTCCGAAACCCTAATCTCGTGATTGCTCAAATTGAGTCCTCGAAACAAAAAAGTCACAAATATTAGCTTCCAAGACCTAGCCCTAAATCGTCATAGCCACTACACAATCCCCTCTCAGGACACTTTTTGTGTATTGTTTCGTTTGTCTTTTCTCTTACGTCGTACACGCTCGCTCTACTTGCTGCGGCTCAGTGTACTCAGTTTGACGTGCGAAGAGTAAAGATGGCCGAGCCGAGATAAAAAGCGTGGGCCGTTGACGGAGCGTGGCGGCTGTTTGCCTTCTCGCTCCTTCTTTGAAGCCACCTTGATGAGCGTGCCCCCCGAGCATCCGCTGTCACCCGTCAGGATCAGCACCTCTACAATAGTGTGACCTGCTAACTAGATTGACCCGTCCCCCAACTCTTCCCTAATTGAGACTGACCTTCAAAACTTCAATACATACAATATAAAGTTTAGATATGAGCGTTTTTGTATCAGCCTTTCTCAATCTATTTATGCCACGTACCTGCTTCAACACTCCAACTGAGTTGGGCCACCCCTCTCTCCTCTGTGCATCCTTTCAGTTTTGAGAAATTACATTTTATCGAAGACAAACTCAGTAAGTAATTATAACTGCATGTGTTGGTGCACCCCCATCTCCAGCACCGTGTGTGCACACAACTGTTAGGGAATCCCTGCATTAGCCCTTAAAAACTGTGGAACTAACAACCACCAAACCACCAAGAACACACGCCCCAAAGGATGCACAAACCATAGACGGGGAATCTCTGGTCTACAATAAAAACAAATATACTGTACATACGGCCATTTTCACAGACTTTTTTAAGCCATACTCCCTCTTTAAGACCCTGATAAAGTTGAACGCAACCTATGCTCGGCACCCCATAATGCATTTCTCTGCGTTGGGCTTTACAAACTAAGGAACTAAAAAATACCAACACCAAAAAAAGTCAATACAAATAGCAATTAGCAAATAGCACTAATTTCACACATGTTTCTCCCTGGGTGCCACAGTTTGAGAATCCCTGGTCTAAAAGAATCCCTGGTCTAAAAGAAGAACACATTGACCAAACTTTTTAAGCCATGCACCCACCTGTGCAAATGTGGTGGAAACACAGACAGGTCTTCGGACTGTCAAGCTCCCTCCTGAATGTTGTTACCACTGTCTCATACAAATGATCACATTGTATCATGTACAGTTTCACAGTTTCAAGATACTCACCATCACCACCATTTTCCTTGATTTAACCTACTGCTAAAAAACCTATTTTAGTAGATAGACGTGGGTCAAATTTGACCCGGAAGAGCCTCGACAAACTTTGTAGCACCTGTACAAAACAATGATATTTAGAAGAAAAAAAAAATTGGGGGGATATTTTGGTACACATTAGGAAAAGTCATCACAATTCAGGACGCAAGAATGACATATAGGGTATTTTTATTGCTGTCTCATGTCAAAACTGGTCGAATTTGACCCCAACCACGTGTAAGTGTTAATATCGAAGGCGGGCAGATGTATGTTAGGCCAACCTTTTCCGACTTTTTAAGCCATGCATCTCCTGCTGCAGTTGGTGCACCCATATCCCTGGCACCCCACATAAGGAATGCCTGCAATAGACCTTAGAAACGGTGGATATAAAAACGCCTGTACGACACACTTGCTCGTGAATTCGAGTTGCATACGAGTTCTTAACCAGGTTTACGAGGCCTGGCTTTCAAGGCACCGCGTTGCCATTGATGGCGTACGATAAAAAACACAAACGGTGACAAAGGCCTTGCGAGCAGACAGAAGAAAGTGACGACAGCGATTTGGATGAGCGTCAAAAACTTTTTCGTGGTGGGTATTATGCGGCCGAGTGGACTGGAGCGACGCGATGAGATAATCGTTATCTGGCAAGATGATCTACTCGGGCATGATAATAGTGCTACAGCGGTGTGACTGCGATAGAGCTCAAGATGTGAGCTCTCCTCTCTGAAGGAGCAGAAGAAGAAAAAAATCCCCAGCTGCCTAATGGCTTTAGACAGCAGCGATTCGGCGCTGCTAATCTTCCGTCTCTCTGAAAATAACTTTTTGTGCCGTATGAAGATTGGATTTTACAGATCACAACGGCACAGTAATGCATTCACTCAGCTGTACCTCTCATGAGAAACGTATCGTGATCTCTAATAATATTCTGTATATGGCGGCAGCCAAGCGCTACCTTTAAATGCGACGGCGTATTAATATTAATATTTATGGACTGTGGAGGAGCGCCAGGCGTCTGAGGGGTACGGGCAGAACAAACTTCCATTAATTCCTATGGAGGGGAAAGTCCAAATTAATTCCTATTCACATTTTAATGCCTTGATGCTAATGCAGGCACCCGGGGAAAGGGACGGCCTCACAGGAGGAGGAGGGTTAAAGTTGACTGCTGCACCTGAAAAATGTCATTCAGAAATGGGAAATCTGGCCGTACAGGAAGGTTACGATTAACTGAACACACAGACAGTCAGTTACAATTTACATTTCTTGCCATGAGCTTGAGAATTTGACTGAATTGGTAAAGGATGATCACTGTTTATTTCAAATTTGTACACATAGAATGATGAGAATAATGGGATGTAATATCAAAAATCCATTTTGTCAATCTTCAACATCACCGCATTGAACACGTCAGTCTTAACAAGACACGCTAACAAAAAAAAAAAAAAAAATAGAGGACAAGAGTCTCCTGTGTTTACTTCTCGGCATGTGGCTGTAAGGATTTTTATCATTTTATTTGAGATGAGACTAAGGGCTGTTGTAACAAAGTAGAGACTGTTGAGTATAGCACCTGACCGTCTGGATACTGGATAACTTTAACGTGTGTTTATTTTTGTCATTTCTTCAGTCATACATTTTTTTGGGTAAAAATGTTAGGTTTGCAGAATTTTCTTTAACGTTTAAACAAATATAAATTCTCTTCAAATTGTCTCGTGTTTGCAAAAATGCATTCGAGAGTCATTGAAGACGGAAACTATTTTGTCTACAAAAATAAATTGTCTTTATTGAAGAGTCTACATTTTTTTAATGGTTACAAAAATGAAGACGAAGCTGTCTTTGAAGTTTTCAAAAATTGCACTGGTTCATTGAAGACTAATTTATTTTTTATATTTGCAATACGGTTTGTTCATTTAAGACAGTGCCTTTGATGTTTCCCCAAAAAATATGCTAGTTTTGTTAAAGACGATATTATATTTGATGTTTGAAAAATGTACTCCAGGAATGCTGAAGACTCAAAATCATATTTCATTATTAAACGTCAGGATCGTCGAAGTGTCTGAAGTGTCTCTGAGGTGAACAAAATGTACATAAGGTTTTTTGAATCTTCAAAAAATGTATGTTGAAGACACTACGTTGTCTATGTATACCAGAAATGTGTTAGGTTTGTTCAAGACTAAATTGTCTTTGATGTTCACAGGTCACAACAACATGAAAACACAAACATTAAAACCATAACACAATGGCATTAAAACACAGAAATACAAACACCACAACATAACGACATGAATCCACAACATAGCAACATCAAACCACAACATAGTGACATTAAGGGACACCGGAAATGAGCTCCCACTGCGGCCGACTATATAATTCGTGCAGGTTACTGGGGACTTATATTGCCGACGGAACAAGTGACTACATCGGGACGTTTCCCAAGTTTTAATGAACGAAGCTGGAATATTGATGATTTATGACAAGCCGAAAGTGCTTACTTTCCGAAATAGCTTACTTTTCCAACTTTGTTCATTAAAACATTAAAACCTTAGTCACCTTTTTTTTGGTCAACTTTATTAATAAGTCTTTAAACGGATAGATATCGTTATATATGTTATGGATATGACATGTTTTGAAATATGTTTTTTTTTTAGCTTTTGGTATTATGGGTGGAGTAAGGTATTTAGTTCTAATCCCAATTTTAATTTTATTAGGATAATATTTTAACAGATTTTTCCTTTTAATAAAAGGTATAAAGGGAAGGGCGTCGGTCCGTCAACAATATGAGTCCCCGGTAACCCGGACAAATTATACAGTCGGAGGAAGCGGGAGCTCACTTCCTTTCTGCGTTAATGTTGCTATGTTGTGGATTAACGTTGTTATGTTGTGGCGTTTGCATTTTGTTGCACCATTTGCGATTGTTGTGACCTGTCTTGGACACTGTAAAATTGTAAAAATTGAGGGCCAAGCATTTAATATCATTTGACCTGTGCAGACAAAATAATCAACGTAACGACTTGAAATGTCCTTTAGGATCCACGCTGTATTCCTCAGTAACCTTGTCGTGTTCTCACCTGTGCACAAATAACATCTAAGCCTTGCCGCTGAAACAATTTCTAGAGCAAATTCACGTTAATGGCTCAAAGCACCCTGGCAACCTCCATCCCGGAGGAAACAGGCCAAGTCGATCCATTCTGATTTGTGCGGACTGGTTAGTGAGGTAAACACAAATAGATTACTCTGGTACACAATCGTACCCCCGCACTCAGCATTCCAGCTGTTATCATTACGGTATTGACTCGGAAGACAAGCACGCGCAGCATCCAGATAGGTCGCCATCAGTACATGTCGCTGTTGTGACACCTGGAGGTGTAATTGTCATTAATTGCATTCATTTGGGCACCGGGTCAAGGTGTAGCGCAGGTGTTTGGGAGTGAACATGACCATTCCCAGCAAAAGAATGGAGGAAAAAGGAATGATCTTGCTCTCGCACGTCACAGTTGTCCATTTTTTTCAGTTTCTATTGCACATTAGTGGGTAATTGGGGTTGGACCAAAAGAGAAAAAGGGGTGTCATCATCATTATTCTCTTCCTCTCCTCCATTTCCTCCATTTCTAGTGAAGATGGAGCACTCTCATCAGTACGGACGAGACAACTGTAAGAGATAGCAGCAGGAAGGCCGATCAGCGTGGCCATTTAAGGTCACATTAAACAAACAGAGGCGACAGTTCCAAAATCTCATTATCTTCTAAGAAATTAGACATATGAGGACATTATTCTATCATGTAGCGTAATATCTTAACACTGACTCGCTTCTGTTGAGTAGCTCCATGGGATATTTTTCGGCCATTTGCTCTGAAGACATGTCCATACCTTGGGGAAAAAAACAACATCAAGAATAGTGTACTCTTCACATCTACTTTATTATAGTCTATAGTGTGGAAGTGAGGACTTTTTAGTTTGGCTCGAACATAAAACTCAAAGACCAATATTTTGTCAGGGTGACGCAGAAGGTCAGTATAGTCACAGTTAAATAATCACATATTTAAAATAAATTATACATGAGACATGATATGCTTTTTTTTTCCAATTTAAAACAGTTGCCAGGTGTCTTCATAACACTTTTCATGACATGTTTTTGTCAAAATAGCCCAAGAATCAAGAATTCCTCTGTAGCAGTAATTCCCAACCACTGTGAGAGACCATCATTTCTGCTGTGGGAAATTATCTCATTTCACTTAAGGTAACTGGTCCGAAATACATATTTTTTTTATTTACTACAAATAATGTATTTTTCTCCCTCTATCAAGGACAGCAATATATGGTGGCGAGCAGAGCACGTTGGCAGAAAGTATGATTAACCTGTGCATCCACCTGTTGCCATCAGTGGCAGCTGGTCAGTAGAGGGCAGTCGGGTGCCGCCCTACCACACATGCGCAGGAAGCTCTTCTGTATTCGCAGTAAACTCTTCTGTATCGCAAGGGATTGGACCAAGGTGGGGAGCAACACACAAGGCCAGGTAACTTAGAATTTTTCTTTTTCCTTAATATGTAAAATCAACGCTTAAAAACAGCATGGTTTGTTTACTTTGGTTATCTTTGTCTGATATTTACATTTGCTTGATGAGCTCAAACATTAAAGTGGGGAAACTATGCAAAAATATAACTATTTGAGAAGTGGGCCAGTACTGTTTTAACATTACTGTACATATAAAAATGATTTAGCACCCCCCCCGGAGAAAACTACACCACCTGCTACTGGTTACCATTCAAACAGCAAAATAAGTCATGCTTCTGGAGAGTACATTAGCTTTGTCCTTAACTAAACAGGCCCAGATTTTACACTCACTTAATAAATGTGTGTTTCAATTGAGAAAAGATCCTCATGATTTCAGTTATGCTGTATATACCTTTTGTGAGATTTTTATTTGTTGAGATATTTTTAACAAAAAATATGTGGCTTATCTTTATAAGGCTTGTAAACACTGGTGTAGCGAATCTTTGCATTTGGGACATGCCAAACATAGGTAGCGGCACCGACAACTTTGCTGTACATGTGCCGCTTATAAAACACTCACACTCATATGTGCAGCCAACAAAAATCAATGGAGCTATGCTCACGTGTTTTGGTTTGACATGATAGTGTTTCAGACAATAGTCTAGCTTGAAAATGGCAGATTTTTTTTCCCAGTTTAGCTGAAAGTCATAGGTGGAGAGGAACTCTTAATTTTTCCTTTTCAAATCTGACCTGCGGTTGTTCCACAATGTTGTGTGCGTCCGTGTTCATGTTCCTGCGCACAATCAAATGTACTTTTTCTGCCCAGTTCACCCCGCTTCTTGATGTTTTTGTACTCATTTCTCCCCAAAAAAAGTCTCTTTTTTCTTTCAGCCCGGACGTATGGGCGCACCACAATGTTGCGTGCATCTAGGTTTATATTTCAGGGAGCTACTTATTTGTTTCGCCCAGTCTGCCTCAGTTACATTCCTCCATAATAGTCCTCTTCATTTTTGTTTTAAACTTGATGCAAATTGTTATTGTTCAAAATTATTCCAAAGGCACATACAAAAAAAGGCCTTCCCACTAATAGACGCGTTTCTCCTAAGAGATGCCTCCCACATCTGCAGTTGAGTGAATAAATGCCCCCGGCCACTATATGCAGAAATATGACAAAAAAATGTGTTTGTACAAATAAAGGTCTCCACCCTAAACAGACGCCTCCCCCATCTGCCGTTGACTTAAAAAAACGCCTCCGGCTGCTCTATGCTGAAATACAGTAACCTTCTTCTACCCTTCAAATTTGAGGCTCTACTCCCCTGCTGTTGCTGTTCATCTGTATTTACCCCCTGAGACTTACACACACTCTCTTATTCCTCTGATGAAAAGTACAACAGAGCCATCTCGAAACTCCAAACTGCATGTGTGTGTGCGTGTGTGTGAGTGTGTGTGTGTGTGTGTGTGTGTGCGTGTGTGTGTGTCTTGCATAGGCATGGGAGGAGCACGGACACCAGGAGCAAACATCCTCAATCTGTCCTAATAAGCACGGTCTGCATACAAAGTGCAGACGTTAAATATAACAACTAAGCTACATTCCGTCATAAAATAGGGGGGAAAAAAATTGGGTTTGCCATGTGTTTACCCAGTAACATGTGCCCTCCACAAACAGCCACACATGCCAGCGCACATGTGTGTTTGTGTGTGCCTGCCTGACAAAAATACACAACGGCAGCTGTGGGCCTCATGTTTGAAGGCCTGCTACTCAATGTGGAGGTACACTGCGACTTGGAGGACGTGTAACCGATGATGGAAGGCGGGCCTTGACTTGTGTGCACAGGTGTCGGCGACAAATGAGATGTTTATCATCCTCTCCGGCAGACATTTTCACCCAGAGAGAGGTTCCGCTGTCATCTACTGACATCAGCCTGAGGAGTTCATTACGGTGGTACCTCATGCAGCGGTACCTTCAAGTTCCATTGCCCCAAAAGACTTACAATTTGTTCCACCAAATGTTGGTGGAAAAATACCCCTCCAACATCCCCAAAAACATGCTTCTTAGTTTAATAGAGGACTAAAATTGCCCACAGCTCTTATTGTGAATGGATCTTTGTCTATATGTGCCCTTGGATTGACTGGCGACCACTCCACGGTGTACCCCACTTCTCTTGCCAAAAGTCAGTTTAGGTTAATTAAAGGCTTTAAATTGCCTTTTGGTGGGAGTGGAAGTGTTTCTTTTCCTTTCTTTATTTTTATCCATGTGCCCTGCGATTGGCTGGTGGCCAGTCCAGGTTTTACCCTACTTCTCTAGCCAAAAGTCAGTTTAGGTCATTTGAAGACGAAATTGACCATAGGTGTGAATGCGTGTGTGTGTGTGTGTGTGTGTGTGTGTGTGAATAATTATTTGTCTAAGTGTGCCCTACGAGTGACCTGCGACCAGTCCAGGGTGTGCTGCGCATCTCGCCCAAAGTCAGATGTGAGTGGGTCCGGCTGACTTGCAACCCGAATGAGGACAATCGGTATAGAAAATTGATGGATGGGATTGGGATTGAATGGAGATTGTTGAGCGAGTCAAGTATTATAGGCGATAGTTCACCCCCATAAAAATTTATGTAAGCAGGATATGTATATACCTATATAATCAATTTAATTTATCCATGTGCCTCAAGTTAAACAGTACAGTGCGGAAAAAAAAGATCACATTTTGTACTGTATTTGATACATGGCAGTCATCCTAACTCTCTGAGTCCTCAAACAGCCCAGTTCAAGAGTTTTGGTATCTCCAGCAAGATCCACGGCATCCTGCCCTCTCCGCCTTTGCTCCACCTGAACCGCGCTTACATATTCCAGGGGAGAAGAGTCAGCCATGGCACAATTCCGAGAAGACAGATGGCACAGGGAAATCGAAAAACTGCACACAATGTTGCCCATTTTGTGAACAAATGAATTTTCCTTGACAGTGTGTGTGAGTGATCGGGCAACCTGCTCACTTCCCATCGGAACGTCCTCCCTTCCCCTCCCCAGACATGCTGTTATTTATGACACTTGGGCCCTGGTGCTCCTGTGTGCTTTGATGTTTAATTCAAGGACCCACAACTCGGCGGGGAGGAGAAGCGTGGGGGTGTTGAGAACTCACCAGGACTCTGGAGCTCAGGAACTCTAGATTTCCTACAAATATGCCCGGTGTTGCCCACACTTTTCTCTCTGGAGTTGTGGCTCCATGTGTGGGATACTATTTCTTGTACCTGGTTGGATGGGTTAACAATCTCTGGGCAAAATCTCCCACCGGATAAAATTTGTAAATACAGGATATATGTTAAATACAGGAAACCCTTATTGTTGTTGTTGGTTATCGTGTCACGTTTCGAAAGCTGTGCTTTACTTGTGGACACTGTACGATTATACTCTGTAGTCTCTGCTTTGCAGCTGTAGCACTTCCCGAAGTGCCCAATCAGTTAAAATTTGTAAAAACAGGAGACCCCATTCCCTTCTATTGTTGTATGTTAGCGTGTCAGTTCCGATTGCTGTGCACACTGGACTATTATACTCAGTCTCCACTTTACTGTGACTGTAGTGCACATAGTGTAAATGGCCAAAACAACACGTGTGATTAGATTTTTTTGCACATACACCCTATGGGACAGTAGGCCTAGTTGAGGGTAGAAGCTCAGCATTGCCCGTCGTGTCATACAATAGCCGTGCTTTAATGTGAGGCCTTTAGTATCCTCACTCTCGCCACCTTTTCTACATTTATCTCCCCTTTTCACGCTCTCTTTCTCCTCGGCCAGCTCGGTAAGATTTATTCACAGCTCCACAGCAAGAGGCGAGGTGTTAGCAATTTATGGTTTAATAAGACTTACATAAGTCTTGCAGGTGTGCTTTATGTCCCTCAACAGCCCTCATCCACCACCACCCTCCCGCCCGACCCCATTTGGAGAATTTATGGAAGGTCTTTTGGGTTGCTGGCAGATTTAGACGTCGTCTTTTCTGTGCAGGGGACTCGACAGAGGGCTTCCCTAGACGTCTGGCTCGGTCAGCCAAATGTTTGTCAGACAGGGTTCTAGTTGGAGAGATCTGTGCTAAAGGGGAAAAAAACGCAGGGGTGTGATATAGCGTTCATAAAGTCAGGTAATGGCTGTCTTGGTGCTGGCCACCTTGTTAATGTTAGCGCTGAGATACAAATCAGAGTGACATATAGGCTAAGGTTGGTGCGGTGCGGGAGGGAGTCCCACTGGATATGCCTAGCAATGATTTTTAAATCAGAATGGATATCAAAGAGCCCACATTCAATTCTGATACACACGGCCATTGTTAGGCAGAGGAGAATGGCTTTCGCCGTCTTGGATGGCCCCACTAACCCCCACTATTGTCACGACATGGTAGCTGCACAACGGCTGGTGGAAAGCGCCGTGACAAGAGGCCTGAATGGAAATACGTAAGTGTTGCCAAATAAGCGTTATTGTGATGAAGCTCAGCTGTTTGGTTTTTAATAGGCCCAGCAAGGAGAATCAGGAGTAATAACTTCCTCTTTGGTATTCCATTGCATCTCGGGAATGGTGTTGTGTTTAAAAGGAAATGTTGTGCAATCTGGTAACTGCTCGCCTGGCTTGATGCGAGATGGTGTTTGGGTCACCATAGCAGCTTTTCTGTAACGTAATGGTTTGGAGTGGAGAGTCTGGATTATCCTACTGCAGAGTCAAGAGAATGCACATATACAGTAAGTAAAGCTAACATTGGCTTGTTAAGTTTCTTTTTTTTTTTGTCATTTCTCGACATCTATCCTTAATATTCATACTGACGTGGCAATTTTACTTCGGCAAGAGACTGAGGGTGGTGTTGCATCAAAGTGGAGACTGTGGAGTGTAATACTGCAGCATCAAGAGCAAACGCACAGAAACAGTGTAAGCTAATTTAAGTGTAGATGTTTGTTTATGTCATTTCTACCTGTTTGTCTTCAAATACAGCTAAGACGCTCCAATGTTATTTGAAAGGAGACTAAGGGCAGCAGGAAACCTGTTGAGTATATATATTACTGCAGTTGTCAGGGCTGAGGCACATCAACAGGTTAAACTAATATTATTCATACGTGGGTTTGTTCTTGTCCTTTGTAGCTCTATGTCTTGAAAGGTTAAAAATGAGAATTTTAAATCATAATGACACTGTGGGCAGCGAGAAAGTGGAGGGGAGACTGTTGAGTATAATAGCACAGCTTCCACAGAAACAGGTCATGGTACCATCCAACTAACAAGTACGTAAACAAACCAGCACAAATATGACACTCCCAGATTTGTTTACAAAGTGAACATCAAGGCCTTGGCGGATGTCCAAAATCTACTGATTGTAGTTATACTAGCTCAAGATAGCATTGCTCCTGTATATGCTTGTACAGTATATATAATTACTCAGAAAGTAGAACTTTGTGATTACAATAAACACTCGTTTGGGGATACCTGCCAGACCCACCCGCTATTGGTGAAATACACACTTTCTAAATTGTAATCTCATTTGAACACATAAGAAATTGCAACCATAAAATGTATTGAAAGCAAGTATTGTTACGTCTGTGTGTTAGATTTGTGCCTTTGAGAGGCGGGGCCTGGTTGGGTGGAGTGTGGCGTCGGCAAGTCTGGGCGTGACCTGTGGCCCACAACAGCTACTGAGTGAGTGTGCTCATTGTGTTTGTGTTTTATTGCGCTCCCGTGTTCAATAAATGGATGAAAAGTAAATCGGCAACTGTGGCTCTCCTTTCCCATGTGCAAGTGCAGTACAGTATACTGTACAAACTCATAAAAACATTCGCTATATCCTGCAGATTTGTGAGATATGGGAGGGATTTTGCAATAGACAAGTAGATACGTTCCACACAAAAAGGTCTGATGTAGGTGAACCGCATTAATATAGTGTGACACTGTATTGTGACTTTGTAGTTGGCTTCAAGGAGGCAATATGAAGGCATCAATAATACAAAAGGCCATTTAACAGTAAACGGCTAAAGTACACAAAGGCAAGCGATCCCTTGGCAAGAAGGGAAGTGGCTGGCAGGTTGACATGTGCTATGCCAGCGTCTCCACTGGGTGAGTATCTGTCACGGTCCAAGTCTGTCCCGCTTGATGAGCAAGCGGAGAGGCGGCCACGCACACACAAACACCCACACACAGGACTAGTCGACCAGTCACATTCTGCCACCGACGCCACCGAGGGACTCGCCATTATCATGCAACAATGCAAAAAAAAAAAATAAATAAATAAAAAAAAAGCTCATTACCATCTTCTAAATATGCATGAATAAAAACCCTGAATAACCATGGCCAGTTGTCACCTGAAGACTGGCCTTTTACTGTCCAATAAGCAAACATATCCGTCTCCCGGACTGATAGGCCTCATAAAGGAGGGACCGTCTTCCTGCTTTTCCCTGGAGCGCTGCGAAGAAAGGAAATTTTGAAATGCTAAGTAAGAAAGCGCAAGGAGGTGTCAGGAGGCGGGAGGGGGTGAATCAGTCATGCTGAGTGACGTTTCTCAAATCTGCGCATCTTATCCACGTCCAGATATTCCGTTGTGACTGTCATAGGATGTGACACGACAACCCCACCCCCGACGAACGAGGGCGTTTGTGTGACGCTTAGCAGACAACGCACGCCGTGCCCGCTTCCTGTTTAATGGCGCCCTTAAAGGGGACAGCGGCTGGGAAGGGAGCGAGGGAAGGAGGTTAGATGGCGTGATCAAACAGGCAAAGTAAAAATGGACGTTTGTCAGCCTCACCTGTGGAAAACAGATGTAAGTGTTACCCGAACGGATCGAACACACTTTGACAATATTGATGTATGGCACATCCTGTTATACAATGTAATTAATGGTGGAAAGACGTGTTAGTAACACTTGTCCACAGCTGGTTGTGATCACCAATAAGGAGTGTATAGGGCCTCACTGAAAAGAAAAAGAAATAATAATGCAATAGAAAAGACTTTGGAATTTTGAAATATTAATATTCTTGTAACATTGCTTTTTGTCATAATGGTATGACTTTAGTCTTAAAACATTATGTCTATACACTCACATTACTTTATTCTTGTACCATTCTGACTTTATTCTTGTGAAATTATGACTTTAGTCTCATAATATTGCAATTATTATTCTCATAATATTAAAACATTATTCTGGTACCATTACTTTTATGTCCAAATAATACGACTTTTTTTTTTCTTCACACATTATTTCATTCATTCATCTTCCGTTCCGCTCATCCTCACTAGGGTCGCAGGGTAACATTATTTATGTTATAAAATTACAACTTCAGTCTTGTAACATCTCAGGTTTACTCTCATAATATTACGAGTCCTCACAAAGCATTACCATTGTTTTTTCTCCTAATGGTACTTTCTCCGTGACATGATAATTTTTATTTCTTCTAATATTACAACTTTACCAACATTATGACTTTTTTTCATCATAATATTATGACTTTTACTCACGTGTATCACAAAGTGCGCCATGTTGGTTTTTGCAATAAAATAACCAATCAGGTCAAACATAGAATTTAAAGCAATGCAATTGGGTGCTCCTCCTTTTGATAAACACAGCCGTTCAATCTAATATTAATAAAAGTGAAAAATTTGCCAGTGGGCGTGCTATTTAAGCGAATTCAAAAGGAGACATTGTCCATCATTAGGCATTGACCTGCCTGCAAAGGTTCTGGGCAGCATCATTGCACTCGTCAGAAATTCACTTAAGCAGAATTGACTGGATAACATGAAGAGCGATGCAAGCGTATCAAAAGCATCGGGCAGTGCCATGATTGTGAACTCTTGTCAAAAGCTTTGATGTGCCCAGCTCACGGTAGAGGAAGAAGAAGAAGAGAGAGAAAAAAAATCTCTGCTCAATTTAAGTCTCATCCAAAGAGCTTACAACTGTAATTAAATCATTAAATTCTTGTCTACGCTTCACAGAGCGTAGAGAAATTAACTTCCCACCAACCTCATTTTCTATTTGAACATGAAATAATGATTTTCTGCCAGTCTAATTACAAAGCCAACATCTGATCAAGTCCGCATCCAGAGGGGATTATCACATGCGCCAGTATTAGACCTCATTACCAGGCTGAGTGCAGAATTATTACATCTTGTAATTGGATGGTGAGATTTATATACAGATCAGGCCGCTTTCTGTAAGATTGTAATTACAAGCTTCGTTGGTTAGCTACTTATCAGAACTTTGCAGGAAAACAAAACAAATGGCTGAGCGAAATGAGCATGTCATTAACCTGTAACCCCGGCGTGGGGGGAGAAGTGGTGTTAATGCTCGTGTCTGCATTAAGGGAAATGGGTTCATCCATTTCACTGCCCTCCCTGTGATGGCTGAGCAAAACAGTCTGTTTCATTTATTTAACCTGGGTAATCTGTGTGGGTAGAAAACACATGCGCTCGTGCTGAAAAAAGGAGAGAGACAGAAGGGTTGGAGTGGGAGACGGTGGGGAAAAAAGGCTATAAATGAGCTGTCTCTTCTGCCAGGATGGGCTCAATGTTTCTATTACTTAAGGCTAACAGGCTGTGAAGCAATCCATTCTGCGAGCCGCCTATTTCACCTGCCTGGGAGGGAGAAGGGGGCCATCGATCCCCGGAGCCGCTGCCAGCTCCTGCCTGCGAGTCTTAGTTGCATCACTTAAAACAAAATAGAGGGGTCATAGTCAGCAGGGGGCTAGCGTAACATAAACAGATGAGTAGTAGTCAATGGCGAGCAGGGCCGCAGAGAAGTCCTGATGTTGCATAAATACAGTTGTAATGTTACGTGGGTGTAGTCTTCTGTTATGTGAGTAAAGCCCTAAAGTTGTGTGAATAAAGTTGTGATATTACTTGAGTAGTCACATTGTCACATGAGTAAAGCCATTATGTTGTGTGTGAAAAAAAAATCATATGAAATGAATAAAGTTGTGCTGTCATGTGAGTAAAGCTGTAATTTTGCATGAATAAAGTTGTAACATTCTGCAAATAAAGCTATGATGTACGTGAATAAAGTTGCAATGTTATGTAAGTAAAGTCATAATATTGCGTGATTAAAGATGTAATGTTGTGTAAAGGAAGACGCAATATAACGTGAGCACATGCAAAATGACCCGAGACTTTATTTTGTTTTTGATGTTACCTGAAAAGATATGACTTTATTCTAATAACGTTGTGATTTTTTTTCTTATAACACTTATTTCGTAACAATGTCACTTTATGCTCGTAACATTACGACTTTTTGTGACATTACTTTATTCGAGTCACACTACAACTTTATGCTTTTAACATTATGACTTTTACAGAAAAACAGGACTTGATTCTGATAACACTGCGACTTCTTGTAACTTCATTTGGTTGTAACACTACTTTATTCTCAGAACTATGTGACTTTTTCGGAACAGCACTTTATTCTTGTAACATTTATTCTTGTTACGCTATGACTTTATGCTTGTAACACTAACGCATATTAGAAAAGATGTGACTTCATTTTCATTGCATTGTGACCTTTTCGTAACGTCATTTTAGTCTTGTAAAATTACTTTAGTAGCATAATGCTACGACTTAATGCTCGTAACAGTGTGACTTTTTGCAGTGTTACATTTTATACACTGTCTACACTTTTATACACTTTATTGTTATCACGCTCTTACATGGAAAAGGATGACGCGCTGTGGCGACCCCTAGAGGGACAAGCCGAAAGGAAAAAAAGAAGCTTGTTATCACGCTCTGACGTCATTCTCACAACATTTAAGTTTTTTCATAATATTACAGTTTCTATTCACGAAAGACTATGGCGTTACTACTTTAAAGTTACTTTTTCCCAAAATATCCAACCTTTTCTTCAACATTGTTTACTTTATTCTTGTAACATTGCTTTATTCTCTTAAGCTGTGACATTATGTTGTCACTTTCTGACTTTTTTTGTGACTATTCTCTTAACGTTTTGCTTTTTTGTCATTATATTATTAAATCTTTATTCATGGAAGTACAAGTTCAAGTACAACTGTATTCAAGTAACAATACATTTTTAACACTACTTTTTTCTCATCATAACAGATCTTTTTTCTCGTGATACCTTTTTTCTCAGAATTTTACTTCATTCCCATATTGATATGACTATTTTTGAAACATTACAATGTTTTTTCCTTGAATAAATATGACTTAATTCTTGACTTTATTGCCATAACAGTCCAACTAGTTTCCTGTCACATTATTTCTTAAAAAAAAAGAAAAATACAGCTTTATTCTCGTACTGTCACCACATTTCTCACAATATTGTCAATTGATTCTTTTAACATTTATTCACATAACATTATAACTTCATTCTTGTAATATTACTTGTCTTCTAATACTATTATTTTTTTTCTCCCAAAAATGTGAGACAACTAACAAGTAGCATAAACGGGCAAGTAATCAATGACGAGGGCAAAGGGCTGAGTCGAAGCGAGGAGAGAAAATAAAAATTGTTCAATTACAGCGTAAACACGTTTTTTTTTTTCTCGCCCTCTCCCCCATCCTTTCTTTTTTTTTAAAGAAGTGATTTTGCAGTGCAAATCAATGTTGGCAGGTCAGGCTGCCCGCTACTAATCTTGACATTACAACTCGCCAATCAGAAGCGCTCAGGTAATGGAGTTGTTATTGAACTTCATAGTCTGGATTAGATTCTCGCTTGGAGATCAATGCCGCAGCGAGATGAGACTGATAAAGTCTTGATAGCAATCTGAATCCCCGCAAGCCTCTGAGTTAAGCATGCTAAGGCTCGAGAAGCGGAGGAGGATGGGGAGGCGAGGAGGGGGAGCAGACGGGGAGGGGAATCTGGACACCTCGTTTTCCCCAACTTCCAAAGAAATGGAAACATAACAACCAGCATCGAAACTGTTACTTTCCCAGATGGACTACGACTGTGAAATCTGGCCAACATCCTTGCAAACTCAGCTGCTGTCATCATTATTAATTACTGTTTGTATGCTTTATATTATTATATTACAAATGAATACATTTTTAAATAAATAATTTACGACCAAATTAATAATTTAATTCACTTTTTTGTTTGTTGAGTATACAGTATAAAATGAAAAAATATACTACAACAATAATCAATCAAAAACCATTAAATTGTAAATAATAATAATAATAATAATAATAATACATTTAATTGATAATGACGGCACTGTGGGCGACTGGTTAGCACATCTGCATCACAGTTCTGAGGATCGAGGTTCAAATCCCAGCCTCGCCTGTGTGGAGTTTGCATGTTCTCCCCGTGCCTGCGTGGGTTTTCTCCGGGCACTACTTTTTCCTCCCACATCCCAAAAACATGTGTGGTGGGTTGATTGAAGACTCAGAATTGCCCATAGGTGTGAATCTGAGTGCGAATGGTTGTTTGTTTCTATGTGCCCTGCGATAGGCTGGCGACCACTTCAGGGTGTACCCTGCCCCTCGACCAAAAATAGCTGGGATGGGCTCGGGCACACCCGTGACCCTTGTGAGGGTAAGCGGTACAGAAAATGAATGGATGGTTAATTATTAATGTAATCTGCAAAGGAAGAATGTACATCATTCAGTATTGCATTTTTCATCCATCCATCCATTTTCAACACCGCTTATCCTGGTTAGGGTCGCGGGACGCTGGAGCCTATCCCAGCTGACTTCGGGCAAAAGGCGGACTACACCCTGAACTGGTCGCCAGTCAGTCACAGGGCACATATAGACACGGACTACCATTCGCACTCACATTCACACCGTCACTGAGTGGGAATTGAACCCACGCTGCCTGCACCAAAGTCAGGCGAGTGTACCACTACACCATCAGTGACCTATTTTCATTTTTCAATCAAATCAAAATGCGGAAGCATTATTATTATTTGGACTCTTTTTTTTAAACTATCTTTAATTGTGTTGTTGTTGTTTTTATCATTACTTTTGTTGCATTATTTTATATTATGCCTTGTGGGATATATTGCAGCCATCTACCACCATTCATTTTCATTAGGTGCACCTTTGTCATGAGCCATCCTGCAGTTCTTCTGTTGGAGCCTGGGTGGCGCTTTTCACCCTCTCGCTCTCTCCCCTCCCCTCTCTTTCCAGCCCCTTCCTTGGCCGCGCACCTGTCTCCAATCAGTCCTCGTTACCACCTGCATTCAAGCCTGCCTTATCCCAGAAAACCTGGCCAGAGTATTGAACCTTCTACAGCGGTACTACGGCTCCTAAATCTCCACATAAGCCGACTCAATTCCTCGTGTCCTTTCTCACCTTTGTGTATCTCCTTGTCCTCAGTGTTCCCTCCGTGTTCCTTGCACCCACGCCGTCAAGGCAGCCCCCTGTCCTTGTCACCGCCTGCCACGCATCCCCTGCCTCCACAACCCACCAGCGCACCTCAAGGACCATCTACATTTCCCTTTTTCAATGAAGTGTTCATCACAACCTCTCAGCCTCCGCCTGCTCTTGGGTCCAGTCTCCATCCGTACGTGACAACCTTCTCATTATGTTAAATTTTAGTTGTTCTATTTGTGTATACATTTTACATAAGCGCGGTAAAACATTACGAACAGCTCGAAGTTGTACACCACAATAATAAACGTTGAATGAATTCCTCTCTGTAGAGTGTCTATCAAAACTGTAAAGGACAGATTATTGATGCTCATGCTGTATGTTGAATCCCAATGTATAAATAATAATAAAGAGCTAATCAATTTAAATGTATTTTCTTCTAATAGGAACAACATTAGTGAGTGACTCCAAACAAGTTGGTTATAAGAGGAGGGAAAGTTAATGAATGTGCTTTTATCTTAATGAGAAAACTTTTAATCCACACATTTTTCTCTAATAGGATTATTGATAGAAATATCTAGTTGTTACATCTATTTGCATATTGGCCATTGCTGTGTCTTCCTGGAGGATTGAACACATTACATTTCATTACTATGTCTTCATATACTGTAGCTGAGGTTTGTTTCCGCTCGAGTGGTTGCTAACTATTTATTCCAGCGGCTCAACCCCACCATTTAGCATTAACCCAGCTGGGCCAACAAAACGGCTCTCGCTCGATGGCGGATCAATGCGGCTGGCAAATCAATCACGCTGCGTTTTCTTTCTCCAAATATTTAATTAAACACGGTGGCAAATAACTGCAGGATTTATTGTTTGATGCTAAGAGCATTAGTGATTTTTCCCTCTTACGCCTTCCTGAATGCTTTGGCGCTCCACAGAGTCTTAAAGGGACCTAGGGAATAACATGCAGACACTTTTCCGATACATAATCATGTGTATATATACATGAATATATACTCCCTTGCCTGGTGTTTCTAATCCACTGCAGCTCTGGGGGCGCTCATTTCATTAGGCGAAGGCCAGCACGGCTGACAGGCTGTGAGGCCTTTTTAATATATGCTCTAATGGCTATCCAATACCAGGAAAACGCTGCTGATGTGCGATGTGCTCAGCCAATAAGTCTCCTGATGATTAGCAAAAAGAGGCCCTTCTCAACCATTGGGTATATACCATACATAGGCAATGCATTGACAAGTTTATAAATCCACTTTATGACAATTGTGATGGAATTTTTTTTAACAAGTACTGTATCTCCACTGGTCCCAAAAACATGTACTTCCGTTTCAATCTACAACTACTCAAATCACTATGTTTTGAAGATAAGTGAAGATGTATGAGATGGAAAAGTCCACTTAAAATGATGCTTACGTTTTAGTAAGATCAGATAAAACCATAAAAAAAAGTAACTGACATCACTTTTTTAACAGGTATATCCATTGGCGATCAGACTTCAAATACAAAGCATGTAAACACTTCAGACCACACCTCCTATTGACATTTTAACATCATGAGATAAAACTGTAAAAAAGCTTAACAACCAATTAAACATTCTTTTATAACACCATCTTTGAAGAGGTATCTCCCCTAACCCCCAAAACTGTCCTTCCAAACACATGCATGTGCCTCACACTTCCCTATTCACTTTGTTTTTCAATAAGAGTTTATACTGCATGTCTCAAAAGAACCAATGAAAACATTTTTTAATACCATGTTTTTTTACAAGTTCATCCATTGACCATGAAACCTGTCCTTTAAAATGTCTACTCTGTCTTCAAACTACACTTCCCCCATTCTTTTTTGTTTCAAAGATGAGTGAAGACCAGCGTAAACTTATTTGACAGTGAGGCTGAAACTCATAACCAAACAACCAATGACATGTTTTTAACAACTATCTCCATTGGCTGCAAAAACTCTTCAACTTAGGCGACACATCTAAAATACTTTGTATTGCAGAGACATTAGATACAGAAGATGAAAAAGTCGACTTTATGACAAATTAGACTTTTTAACATTCAGAATGAATAATTGAATAAATATAACTGAAAACAATGTGAAAATGTTTAACAATTATGTATTTCTTTTTAACAAATACATGGTTTACGCATGGTTGCACTTTTCCACTGATGGTTTTTAGCTTTTATTTTAGTCTTCAAAGCAACGTAAGAACCGATGACAGGAAAAAAAGCTTAACATTGAGGTAGAACTTGACGTAGCAACTTTACATCACAATGGATTGGGACGGAATTCACATAAACATTGTCTCACAGTATCACAAACACTAACCTTATGCCTCATCGGTTTGGTAGGTAAAGGAATCAACGTTTTGTAGCATTTGGTTCCATTCATCCATCCAGCCATCCATTTTCTGAGCCGCTTCTCCTCAATAGGGTCGCGGGCGTGGTGGAGCCTATCCCAGCTATCATCGGGCAGGAGGCGGGGTACACCCTGAACTGGTTGCCAGCCAATCGCAGGGCACATACAAACAAACAACCTTTCGCACTCACATTCACACCTACGGGCAATTTAGAGTTGTCAATTAACCTACCATGCATGTTTTGGGTATTTGGGAGGAAACCGGAGTGCCTGGAGAAAACCCACGCAGGCACGGGGAGAACCTGCCAACTCCACACAGACGGGGCCAGGGATTGAACCCTGGTCCTCAGAACTGTGAGGCAGATGCTCTAACCAGTCGTCCACCGTGGCGCTCGTTCCATCCATCCATCCATTTTCTGAGCCGCTTATCCTCACTCGGGTCGTGGGCGTGCTGGAGCCTATCCCAGCTGTCATCGGGCAGGAGGCAGGGTACACCCTGAACTGGTTGCCAGCCAATCGCAGGGCACATACAAGCAGACTACCATTCGCACTCACAGTCACACCTATGGGCCATTTAGAGTCTCCACTTTATGCATGTTTTTGGGATGTGGGAGGAAACCGGAGTGCCCGGAGAAAACCCACGCAGGCACGGGGAGAACATGAAAACTCCACACAGTCGGCGCTGGGGATTGAACCCGGGTCCTCAGAACTGTGATGTCACGTACGTGGTTAGGGCGAGGGCGAGTAACACAAGGTAAGAACATGGTGGACCCAATTGCAGGGAAGCAGGGAGGCAAGGCAGGAGTGCGGGAGTCTCAAAATAATATTTAATCTTAGAAAAGGGAAACTGAACAAAGTCCCACAACAGATACCAATCAAATCAAAGTAACAAAGAAACACTCGAATATCTAAAACTGGAAACAAACTATGACCTGTGAGTAAGACGTGGAATAGAAACGGAAAATGACACCTGACAATGACATACCACAATGATAAAGACAACTGACGACTATGACATGGCAAAGACATGTGACAACGACAATGAACCGACAAGAACTGAAAGAAACCAGGGAACTAAATACAAACAGATAGACGAGACAACGAGGAACACCTGGACAAGACATGAGTGGCTGGAGAGAGCTGATTGGTCGACACAAAGCAGACGAGAACAGGTGGACACAACAACTTAATAAGCACACGACAAACATGGAACACAGGAAAAAATGGAACAAAACTAAACACAACCCAAACCAAAACACAGACCATGACATGTGAGGCTGACGCTCTAACCAGTCGGCCACCGTGCCACCCTCGTTCCATTAATTTAAAAAAAATAAAAAATAAATAAATAAATAAAACATCAGCGATGTCGTGTGAAGGTACTTTTCGTGCCAAAATGCTGAGTTCCGGTGCCTTCCCTTCAATAACAGGCTGCAAGCTGAAAAAAGCTACAGTTAAAACCATATTAACCATTTGATGTGATAAAACAGTACCAAATAACAATTTTCACAATGCTATGTTTAACTTTTAGCTGAAACATGAATAAATAAATATTAAGTCAATTAGGTGAGTTCCACACACATTGCCTTTTAGTTCATAGGGTTGATACTAATACTGTTTATAAAGAACCTCGAGTCAAATGTTCATATTAGTCTATGCTGCGGGCTGCTAAGACAATGTATGTTCACAATTTGGACACCCTTTATTTTAACCATGCAAACGTTTTTGACCCAGCCCCCTAAAAGAATCGGAATCGAGAATCGTTTGGAACCAGAATCGGAACCAAGATTGCACAAATTCCAACTATGCCCAACCATACTAATTAGACGGTAAAGACTAAAAGGTTCTACATGATAGTTTTGACTCTTTATATAATGAGATAAAACCATAAAAAAACGGAACTGACCGTGTTTTATGACACTTTGTTTTAACAGGTGTCTCAATTGACCTTGAAATCTGTCTAAAATATACAACCCCAATTGCAATGAAGTTGGGACGTTGTGTTAAACATAAATAAAAACAGAATAGAATGATTTACAAATCATGTTCAACCTATATTTGATTGAATACACAACAGAGACAAGATGTTTAATGTTCAAACTGATAAACTTTATTGTTTTTAGCAAATAATCATTAACTTAGAATTTTATGGCCACCTGTCCCAGCGTTCCAAAAAAGCTGGGACAGGTGGCAAAAAAGACTGAGAAAGTTGAGGAATGCTCATCAAACACCTGTTTGGAACATCCCACAGGTGAACAGGCTAATTGGGAACAGGTGGGTGCCATGATTGGGTATAAAAGGAGCTTCCCTGAATTGCTCAGTCATTCACAAGCAAAGATGGGGCGAGGTTCACCTCTTCGTGAACAAGTGCGTGAGAAAATAGTCGAACAGTTTAAGAACAATGTTCCTCAACATACAATTGCAAGGAATTTAGGGATTTCATCATCTACGGTCCATAATATCATCAAAATATTCAGAGAATCTGGAGATATCACTGCATGTAAGCGGCAAGGCCGAAAACCAACATTGAATGCCCGTGACCTTCAATCCCTCAGGCGGCACTGCATCAAAAACTGACATCAACGTGTCAAGGATATCACCACATGGGCTCAGGAACACTTCAGAAAACCAATGTCAGTAAATACAGTTTGGCGCTACAGCCGTAAGTGCAACTTGAAACTACTATGCAAAGCAAAAGCCATTCATCAACAACACCCAGAAACGCCGTCGGCTTCTCTGGGCCCAAGCTCATCTAAGATGGACTGATGCAAAGTGAAAAAGTGTTCTGTGGTCCGAGGAGTCCACATTTAAAATTGTTTTTGGAAATTGTGGACGTCATGTCCTCCGGGCCAAAGAGGAAAAGAACCATCCGGACTGTTATGGACGCAAAGTTCAAAAGCCAGCATCTGTGATGGTATGGGGCTGTGTTATGCCAATGGCAAGGGTAAGTTACACATCAGTGAAGGCACCATTTATGCAGAAAGGTACATACAGGTTTTGGAGAAACATATGCTGCCATCCAAGCAACGTCTTTTTCATGGACGCCCCTGCTTATTTCACCAAGACAATGCCAAACCACATTCTGTACGTGTTACAAGAGCGTGGCTTCGTAGTAAAAGAGTGCAGGTACTAGCCTGCCTGCAGTCTAGACCTGCCTCCCATTGAAAATGTGTGGCGCATTATGAAACGTAAAATATGATAACAGACTGTTGAACTGCTGAATCTGTACATCAAGCAAGAATGGGAAGGAATTCTCCATACAAAGCTTCAACAATTAGTGTCCTCAGTTCCCAAACGTTTATTGAATGTTGTTAAAAGAAAAGGTGATCTAACACAGTGGTAAACATGACCCTGTCCCAGCTTTTTTGGAACGTGTTGCAGCCATAAAATTCTAAATTAATGATTATTTGCTAAAACAATAAAGTTATCAGTTTGAACATCAAATATCTTGTCTTTGTAGTGTATTCAATTAAATATAGGTTGAACATGATTTGCAAATCATTGTATTCTGTTTTTATTTATGTTTAACACAACGTCCCAACTTCATTGGAATTGGGGTGGTAAAAACAGAGCTCACCTTTTCTATTCACTTTGTATTGAAGACAAGTGAAGACACACAGTTAAGAAGATGACAGTCCACTGTTAACATAATTAAAAACATAAAAAGAACTTAGATGAACAACCAAGAAAATACAATACAATTTAATAACACCATGTTTTAGTCTCCATTGACTGATGGAAAAGTCCAGAAAATAACCAATTGTTATGTTTAATGAACCCATGGCCGACGAGCTAAGTTACGATTGTAAAAATATTTTTGCTGAACTGAGTTTTACCCATTTAACTATGCTTTATGCTAATTTAATTGTAAACTATCGATTCAGTGCTTTTGCGACATTGTCAAAGGTGATTTTTTGCTTGCTATCCATCGTAATAAGACTCGTGAGTAACCGTTCATCATAGTTACATTTCACATGTTTTTGTTCCAACATGGATATTTTTGCAATTCATTTCATTCCATTAATTTTACATTTTCGACTTCTTGTTCATCAAATAAAGCTCTTATGTGACATACACGGTTGTCATCGGACAGCAGCGATACGTATTGATTTGCTTATAATCTCGCATCGCCAGAAGGGCCTTGGAATCATCTCAGGGCTTGGAGAGAAAATGTCAGATGAGTGGTTCTCAATGGGTAAAGAATAAAAAAATAAATAAATCTGACAGATACCGAAAGATAAGCAGATATCAACGCGGCGAAATGGGTTATGGCTGGGGCCCCTCCAAGGGTTGATAAGAGTGGGCGTGGGGCGATGATGAGGCCCACTCATGGATTCATTGTTCTCCTAAAGGAGGCGGATCTCCTGTGCGTTTGGTGGTAATGAAGCAGGGATTGAGGAGCAGGGAGAGTGTAATCATTATTGGCTGTGACAGCAGTGACCTGACAGCTGGGTCCAGTCGTGCTCCAGCGCTTGTTGAACAACACACACACACACGTCTGTAAGCACATGTGTTTGTGCGAGTGTGTGCGCTTGCGCTTATATAAACCCCAAATGAGACAAAAAGGCTCGTTTGTTTTGTGGATTGTTCGCCTACATTGGAAGATCTTGTGAGCACTGCAGCCTAAAATTGGAAAGTATTTGACTGATTGAACAACATAGTGACAACAGAGCTGCTCGAGTAGCCTTTTTAGACAGTAGGCACTAAAACTACAATGTTACAAATATGGTTTATATTCTGTATTTATGGTGATGTCAGCACAGGTGGACTACTTGAAGCTTGGGTTTTAAAGGTGAGGGTTAATTTGTGTCATGTGATTGGAAGATTGCTGTAGGGTTTGTTAAGTTATTTGGGCTCTAGTTTTGAGACATTGGATTTATCATTTGGGGGTCTTGAAAAACTATTTTCTCCATAACGTCATAAAAGTAGAGAATCAAATGCAAAAGCTTACAAAACATTTAATGTTTTCCAGCAAAGATTGTCAATACATCTGCATGTGAAGTTTATGTGAGCTAAAACAATCCTTATTTAAGGTATGGTATGTGTTGGCATAACAACCAGACACCTAGGTATAAAAGCCTTGTGAGACTTGAGGCTGGAACAATACTAATAATAAAACATTATAGAAAGAACATGAATGCAATGAATAGAGTAATGACTCTAGTAGTATCGTAAGTATACCATTACAAATGCCTAGTGAAAAATGTCATGTTAAAATAAGTTTACCAGTGTTACAACATCCATCCATCCATCCATTTTCTGAGCCGCTTCTCCTCACTAGGGTCGCAGGCGTCCTGGAGCCTATCCCAGCTGTCATCGGGAAGGAGGCGGGGTACACCCTTAACTGGTTGCCAGCCAATCGCAGGGCACATAGGAACAAACAACCATTTGCACTCACAGTCATGCCTACGGGCAATTTAGGGTCTCCAATCCATGCATGTTTTTGGGATGTGGGAGGAAACCGGAGTGCCCGGAGAAAACCCACGCAGGCACGGGGAGAACATGCAAACTCCACACAGGCGGGGCAGGGGATTGAACCCAGGTCCTCAGAACTGTGAGGCTGACGCTCTAACCAGTCGACCACCGTGCCGCCTGTTACAACATTAAAGTCATAAATATATCCGCGGGTTGTGTTCTTTGACCATTCTGTATTGGCACACAACTGTAAATAGAAGTTAACCACTGTGGATCATAAAATGTGAAAAGAGGCTTCCCAATGTTTGGGTGGCGCAAAAAAAAAAATCTAAAGAAAAAGTATGTGCAGTGTTAATCCTTGAACTGATGTCTTTTGAGGTATTCAAACCATAAATTATCGTCAAATTTATTTATTTCACTAACTTTGTCTGGTAACCAAACAAAATGTCTTTTTTCCCAACTAATTATTACATACATTTTCATGCGAAAGCTTACGAAAGAACTATGTAATATAAGCTGATTTTATGACTTTTGATGTAATTATGTAAGAAATGGGAGTAACGCTCACCCAATAAATGAAAGAAATTGCTTTGTTTCATACATTACATTAAAAAGTAGTGTCTTTAAGTATTAGTGTTCGCCACTGTCATCATGCTTGTGCTACGGTGGGTCAGACTTGAGCTAAGCTTCCCCGTGTTTGTTCATAAAAGTCGCCTCTGACCTCAGTCCCATGGCATGCTCGGCCCACTTAATGGAGCTGATTAGAAAATGCCAGCAAGCCCCACAACATGACAACGGGATCAGCAAACTTTGACTGACAGGTTTTTTACTTTCAAATATCTCCAGAAATGACCTCATCATTAAGGAAGTAGGAAATCTAAATGATTCATATGGAAGTTATTGACCAAGGACTTTGTGGTAATGCTTACACATGTAATATATGACAGTCTTTCACAAACTTTCACAAACAAATCACGCACCCCTTTCCACAATCTGACAGTTGGTGCAGATCCCACACACCCCCTCAAAAAAAGGCCAAAAAGGGCTTTTGTTACAAACCTTTTAGGTCACATTCCCCCTTTCGGCATCCCAAAAGAGTTGGTGCGCCCTTTTTCTCCTGCACATGTTCCCCCCGTGCCTGCGTGGGTTTTCTCCGGGCACTCCGGTTTCCTCCCACATCCCAAAAACGTGCATGGTAGGTTGATTGAAGACTCTAAACTGCCCGTAGGTGTGAATGTGAGTGCGGATGGTTGTTTGTTTCTATGTGCCCTGCGATTAGCTGGCGACCAGTTCAGGGTGTACCCCGCCTCTCGCCCGAAGATAGCCGGATAGGCTCCAGCACGCCCGCGACCCTAGTGAGGATAGGCGGAACAGAAGATGAATGAATTAATCAATACCACTAATGCTCCAGTCAAGCACGGGTTGCTGAGTCCTCTTGACCATGCCAACCTATTTTCGCTGCTCTTAAAAAGTATGCAATAACGTGTTTCGATTGGAGAGGATTGACGCCGGCTGCCAGCAGCGCAAATGTCCCATTTTAAATGCACTGGGGCTATGCCAGTTCACGAAAGTACCAAAACTAGTCCAGCCCACCTCCTCACAGAGTGGGCTGATAGATACACAAGCTCGGCAGACGTGGGGTGGATCAGACGTACTGTATTTCATTCATTAATAAGTGAACAGTATACAACAAACATTCAGAATCATTGTAGAAAGCAGTTCAATAAACACATCAGCATCATCATCATTATTTGCCCATATGTATTTTTTTGAATCACCCCACAGGCCATCACGCAGCGATGGGGTGGGGTGACACATGAATGATCATGCATGCGTGGGGAGAGATTTATGAGGTCCGTGGACATATTTAAGTTGTCCATGGTTATCATGATCTCATCCTGTATTTAATCACGTTGTCTTTTACCACACTGGCCAAGTGACATAATACTCGAGCCAGCACAGCTCCCTCTCTCTATGCGTATGAGACTGTCATTGTGCCTCACTTTTAAAGGGAATGAATGAAGCCGTCTGTGTTTACGCCCACCAGCGCAGACAGACACTTTTTTTTTAAATATGCCAACTGCGCGCGTCGGTGAGATTACGACAATCCGTTCTAACCCACCTACACACAGGGTTACGCCACGTGCCGCTCCGGATTTGTGCTCGTCAAGAAAATAGAGCCCCCGAGTGTTGAGTTCCCCTTCAGGCCATGCACTCTATTCAACATCCTGCCAAAGTTGATGCACCCCCTCTCCTCTGCACACACCCTCAGAAAAAGTCAGAAAAACTTTTATAGCAAACTTTCTAAACCAAGGATTCTCAAAGTGTTGTACGTGAGTCAAGTGGTACATGGGGTCCCTCTTAAAAATGAAAAGAAAGAATCACTGCCTAAGTACAGTGCAGCTGTATTTAACTTTTAAGTGCAATACAATGACATTAAATCTTTAAGAACTATTTGCTTTTAATTAGATACAATTTTATGTACCTGGTTGTACAAGACATTTAAATTGAATCATTATCTTTTTTCCTATATTTAAGCGCAATGGTAATGTTCAAACTCTCTCACTTAGGCCACCTTAAGTAATCCATTTTAATGTTGGTCATGATGTTGGTAATTGGAGAGCTAAGCATTTGTTAGGCATTTCTTAATCTGTTAAAAGTTTGAGAACCAATGTTCTAAGCCATGTACCTCCAACAACCCAACAGAGTTGGCACAGACACCCTCAGAACAGGTCAAAAAATAACTTTTACTGGAGACTTTTTAAGCCCCTTTAACTTCTCGACAGAGTTGAGAGCACAGCCTCCTTATCTTCATGGCAGAAGATTAGGAGGCTGTGCTTCATCGTGTTGGTACAGCTGACTCCTCGTCACCAGACTCCAACCAGCAGCAGAAACAGCTGGAAAGACGGAGGAGGCTTTGTCTGCTAGGCCAAAGGAGCTGGGAAAGGGACAGTTGTCTGGACCATGGGCCATCCTTGGCTTATATTGACATAAAACGGATCTGCCATAATAGACAAACAGGCTCCACAAAGGAATCAGATCACTTGTTCCAGTTGTACTTTTCATGGATGTTCCAGTTGTACTTTTCATGGATGGCCAAATAATCTAATCTCATCTGAGACTTGTTGACTTCCTGCTTCTGGCAAAACAGGTTCCCATAATGCAAAGGACTCAAATGACTCACAAAGAAACATGCTAATCAGAATACTGATCTGAATCATTGTGATAGGGTCCATGATGGTATGAAACACACAAGGATCTTTGGAGCCTTTTTTTTGCAAGAATTTAGTAGCATTTCATACCAAAATGTGCAGCGAGTCTACAGTTGACATTTTTTGGGCTGCTTGAAAGAGAAACCACTTTGAAATTATGGCCTTTTTTTGTTCTGGCGAAATAGCGAAGCCATGTTTCAGGAAAATAGCCGATAGTTTTTTAGTCCGCGTTGTATCATAGCAATCACAGGATAACGTGCGAATGTGCCACCTAATGCGTATGTGCCACCAAGTGCATAAAAGATAGCAGATTGTTTTTTGTTTTGCTTTGTTTTTAGCAATATTAAATACTGAGAAAGCTCAGCATTTACACAAATAATTTACCGTATTTCCTTTCAATAGTGGCCCTGCAGGTAATGAATGCCATGCCCTAATTTGGGCAGCTGCACCTAAACAAGTTCCCTGCACAGTATTAAAGTTGGTATTACATTATGTGGGGACAAGGGCTAGCACACTGGCCTATTCAAGTTGCTATCTGTACTATACGTATGTACTACATGTCAGAATACCAACTACTAGCATGTTAGCATTTGATAAATTATTTAAAATGGCACCTAATTACAGGAAATCCGCCTTAGCACTTTTTTTGCACTCAGCTTGTTATCTGACTTTGTTAGCATACCCGCTGCTACCATGTTAGCCCTTGATAATTTCTCATTACAAATAGCACTTGAATACAGGGCAAGATGCAAAAATACAGTAATAACTGAATACCGGTATTCAGATTTAAGATTTTAAATCCCTATCGATCTGCCTTGGTGCTTTTGTTCGTCAGGTTCTAATTGTTCTATGGAACTGCTAGCATGTTAGTATTTGATCAGTTGCCATTAGAAATGTAAACCCCTTATCAATCAGCCTATGCACTTCTCTTTTTTGTCATCTCACTATATGTTAGAATACCAACTGCTATTAGAATTTGATCAATTGTCAATATAACTAGTACCTGAATACAGGGCAAGGTGTAAATCCCCTATCAATCAACCTTCATGCTTCTTGTACCTCACTATAAGTTAGCATACTAACTGCTAGCATGTTTTAATTTCATCAACTCTCATGAGAAATAGTGCCCGAATGCAGCACACTTCCCTTGTATAAGTGTTAGGAATGTTCTCATATTCCTACAGAGAAATGGCCTTTAAATTTAATCAAGGTTTTAATAATAACAATAGCTTATTCGCCTTTTGTCATCACTGTTATTGGCAACCTGCGAGCAGACATTCTAATGACACTCGTCAAAATGAAAGGAAATTAGTCTTGTCTCCCCCCTCCTCTCCCTCCTGCTGTCACCTCTGAGCTTGGCAGCATCGAGGCAGCATGCATTTTAATTTGCCCCCATCCCACCCTCCGAAGTTACTTATTTCATTATCGATCACCCGTAATGCCGAATCAATGTTCATCTTGTTATGTGGGCCGTAGCCGTGTAATACAGTGATAGCGGGGCGCGCAGACTTGCTTTCCGCCTTTACAAAGGGACTTTACCGTGAAATCGATGCATCGTGCCACCGATACAGAGATGCGAGACAACGCGAGCCAAGAGGAAGCAAACAAAACAATGACACCTTCACTTGTGCTACTGAAGCGGGTGTCACTTGAAGGTAACGATTTATGGATCCGGGCAGAAGTATCGTTGTTTTGGATGCCACACCCAAGGTTTACAGGTATATATTTTTTTTTTTTATCGACAACAAACTATACAAGTTAGTGACATAAGATATTTTGCATTTATTCACAATCTAAGAGAAAAGCTTATGTCATAAAGGAGCTAATATTAGCTTGGCTTGTTAACTTTAATGTAAGTTAAAGAGAGTCTTCACCACATGTACATGTATATGGACACTTCAGGTGTATTTTTCCGAAATTCAGATTACCTGTGAGCCATTTACCTTTAAAGGGTAATGTAAAATGAATATGAAATGATATTAAACCGCTTTGGGATAATCGTTGTGGTTCAAACTGTTAATATAATAATATAATATTAAACATTTTTATTAGGGGCATTAATTGCTCACAGTTTTTCGCTATTTGCGACAGGTTTCGGACCCTGCCAATAGCGATGGATTACAATAGTTAGTGAATTAGTAAGTACATTTTATTTATGTAGCACTTCTCAGAGAGCACTCACAAAGTGCTTCACATGGTTAAAACACACAAAGTTATTTTGCATTTTACAGTTAATACAAGAAAACCAAATCAACCAAATCAAATGTTAAAAAAACAATCAAGTCTTACTGGAAAGGCTGCCTAAACAAGCTTTGTAAAAATATCTACAGTAGCGGCAGCTCTCATCTCAAATAAAAATGCATCCCACAATTTTGGAGTAGTGGATTGCAAGTCTCAATTAACCTTTTGTTTTCAAACTTGTGTGAGCGTAAGTAAAAGGTGATCTGCACGACACAGTGACCAAACAGGACAACACACAGTATATAGCACATTCTAGATCCCTTATTTCTGAAATCAACCTGTTTTTAGCAAGTGAATCAACCCTCATTCCACCCCATATTCTTCTGAGCCAATGGCGAGTCCAGCTTTTGTTACCAAGACAACCTGACGCGACGCCTAAACTTTGGGACTATTGAAGTTTGATGGAATGACTCTCGTCATCTCGCCAGTAAGTGTATTAGTCCTAACAGCGAGCTGGATTTCTCCTGCAAGTGCGTATGTAACTGTAAGATGGATTTCGCCTGCGAGTGTGCGCATTCCTGCCAGTGTTAGGCCATCTCCTCTTCCACGTTACTCGGCTGGATGGCTCTCGTCATCTTGCCAGCAAGTGTATTATGTATAACAGCGGGCCGGATCTCATCAGTGACCGTACGGGTTCCGCCCGGCGTTTGGCCTCTTCTGCATCGCTCAGTGGACTGGCTGGTTGCCTCCACTTCTGTGGAAGCAGAGCCCAGAGTGTGGAAAAAAGCCGAAGCCCCTCAAGACAAAAAAAGTATTTGAACTAGTGCAGGCAGCAGTTCATACACTACACTGTGTGGGTGGGTGTGTTGGGGGTGGGTGGGCATATGGACACATCAGCAAACACAAATGGGGAAGAGACCCAACTATTTATACACAAGACATTTAAAAGTACATTTTCAATGGTGTGTCCACTTTATTTGTAAATACAATATAAGACTATTTCAGTACTATAGCTATATACACTATGTTTAAATCCTTGGCGAAATGCCGTCTGGACGTCGCAAGTTGCATCTAAGGCTTCGCTTTGCCACAATGCAAATCAAAATTAGTAGTTTTATATGCATGATTGGTTGGGGCAATGTTAATTAAAAAAAAATAAAAAAATAAAAAAATCATCCCGTCTTAAGCTATCCTGAAAGTAAAGACAAAATAACTTTAAATGCGTTTTCAAAGTACACTTGCTTCCGTCGTTGAGAACAATTAATTTATGACTAATTCATTTAATGGATTAAGCTCCAGTGTGCTTTGAACACAGCAAAATTCATTGGGGCTTTATTTGGGCCTAATGGGACACCCCTTTGAAATCCTTAATGTGGATTTTTTAGATTACACAATGTGAGAATGTAGTTATATTTCTACTCAAGATGAAATGTGTCATTGCATATGAATTGGCCTACATTTAAGAGTTCTCTGTGTTATGCCAAGAAAATGTAATTTTAGATCATGAATAGTGAATGAAAATATTAACGGTAAACTTAAATCACACTTGTGTCTAACATGTACACTTGCTATTTCTGTGTGTTCAGATGAAATTAAAGGTGAAATTATTGTGAGTGACTCCCCCTGAAAGACAAAATTGAAAGCTCGATATCTCTCACTCATCTCACTATATTTTGACAACTTGATTCTTGTGATATTACAGATTTATTCCCATTAAATTACATTGTTTTATAATAAAAATAACATTTTTAATGCTATTTTTTCCTTGTAATATGTTTTATCCTTACATTACAACTTTTTTGAGTAAAACGACACCTTTATTCTTGTAATTTTGAATATTATTATTTTAAAATTACCACTTTTTTTCATGTGAACGTTCTACTTCATTGGTACTATTCCAACTATTTCTAGTCAGAGGATACCTTTATTCTTGCAGTACTGTGAGTTTCTTGTGCATTTCAAACCTGTTTCATGTGAAAGTTCAACTCCGTTCAGTGATGTGACTTTTTCTTGTGACAGTACAGTTTTATATGCGGATTACTATGTGATTATTTTAATTTTAATGTTCTTTTTTTCTCATGTAAGGGTAACTTTATTCTTATTATATTGCAACTTCTTTCATCGGAAATTTGACTTCATTCTCATAATATTATGTATCTTATTTTAACATTTGAAAATTTAAAATTACAATTTATTCTCATAACAATCTGACTTTAACCTTGTAAAATAACTTTTTCTTGTGAAATTTCGACAATATTTTCATATTATGACTTCTTGTAATATGATGAATTTTTCGTGTGGAACTTCATTCTTTTCTCATGAAATCACAATTATATTTGCATGATAGTACATTGTTGTTAAAGAATTTTCATGAAAGTTGGACTGTATTCTTGTAGTCCTGACTTTTTTTGCGCAAAATAAAAAAATGTTGCAGCATAATATTACTAATTACTCTTGAAAATTATTTTTTGATTGTGAAAGTTTCTTGTAAAATTATGAGTTTTTTTCTCATTCAACTTCATTCTTGTATTTCTTTTCTCGTGAAACTCCGACTTCACGACCACGACAACTAAATCTTCTCTTATAGCTCTTATATATATATATATATATATATATATATATATATATATATATATATATATATATATATATATATATATATATATATATATTACTACAGTACTCTTTTGTATATGGCTCTTTTTTTTAGTTAATATTATAATTGTACTCTTGTAATATAATGAGTTTTTTTTCACATGAACGTACAACATCCTTTTCTTAATATTTTAACTTTTTCTTGCTATCTGTAAACTTTATTTCAAAATAATACAACTTTTTTTTTCTTTCTAAACTTTCATCTTTAGTATCCTAATATGACAACATTATTTTTTGTAAGATTACAACTCGATTGTTATAAATGACTTTTTCTGGTAGTTACAATTTTATTCTCATATTTCTACTGTATTCACATAGAATTACCACATCCCAAAAGTCAAGTAACTTTACTCATAAAATTGTGATGTTTTCTTGTGAAATAAAAAATGTATTCTCATAGTTGCACGTAGTGTGCCACATTTGTTTTGCTTTCCTTTTCAGGTGGCCCAAATACTTTTTTTCCTGTGATCCAAATAAAAAGCGATTTGATGTGTTTTGTGCGTGTGCGTGTTGCATTAGAAGCCATGCACGTTTTTCTTCAGAGCGGAAATGGTGTCATGTGCATAATTGCCATCTGAGATGTCACAGCTCTCCTCTTTTTTTTCTTTTGACCGTGTATGTGTGTGTGTGTTGTAATTGTTTACTGAACGTCTCGTGAGAAGGGAAAAAAAGTGTGCTAGCTCGTGCGCGTGGGCGTGTGTGTGTGTGCGTGTGTTTTGTTTGTGTCGTCTTAATGCTTTTAGGGCCTAGCCAGTTTCCCGGATGGGTGTGAAACTGTTAAGGTAGTGCGTGGTGTGTTCGATTGGAGACAGTAAATCACTGCATGCGTGCGTGCGTGCGTGCGTGTGTGTGTGTGTGTGTGTGTGTGTGTGTGTGTGTTGTGATTTTGGGTTGAGGGGTGTGGGAGGGGGGCGTTGGGCTGTTGCGGTTGGGTTAGTCCTGGTGTTCCATGGTTCCATGAGAGAGGGTGAGAGACGCGTGTCCATCCGGTCTAGGGCGCTTCTTAGCGGACAGCCGAAGTCAGACACCACGCTGAAACCAAGGTCCCAGCTCTCTCTCTCTCTCTCTCTCTCTCTCTCTCTCTCTCTCTCTCTCTCTCTCTCTCTCTTTGTGCCATCGACTGCTATGTATGTGATTACCATTCCGGTCGAGTGGCACCAGCAAGCCGCTGTAATTAATAACCCCGTAATCCGGGTTGCATGGCGCGCGCACACACGCACACACGCACACGCCCAGCGCGCGCGCTACATCCAGACAGATTCGGGACATTTTGACACGGGGGGGGGGGGGGAGAATTATAGCCGCTATCATCCCTCCTAGACAATGATCACTATCTGCTCCGACCCAAAAGAAGATTAAAAACATATTACACAAACTACTGAGATGTTATAATAATAATAATAATAATAATAATAACAATATTGCATTAAGACTTTGAGCAGTATTCAAATAAAAAGAGGGTGATTGGAGTAATCTGTGAAAAAGAAAGCAGCTGCTCCCCTTCCTATCCCCCTCTCCCTCCTTCTCCGAACACACTTTTCTATATTGCTTCGTGGAATTTTAATTCATGAGCGCCTTGTTTGCTGGGGAAATCGTCTTATTGACACGAAAAGTTCCAATTGAGGAGGGGATTTATTCGTGCCGGATTATGATACGTGTTTCTTTTCAAGAACACTTATTATTACACTTATTATTATGATTAGATTTTTTTTAATATCATCCACCTCTTCTCAATACACGTCCTATGTGCGCGTGCGTGTTCCAATCCACGTTTCCACTAACAGTGTTAATGATCATCACCAGTCTAGTCTTCCATGCCTTAAGTGTCTATCTGCTGTATCTTCACCCCCAAGCCTCCCCTACCTCCAAGAATGGATTTTACGAGCCACGCCAGCATCCCCTGCACAAAGTGTCGGAAATGCCAGTTTGTCGGGGGAAAGAAAACCCTTTGATTTTAAAAAGGGGACAGCATGCCAACGTGTTCCCAAATACGTGAATTAATTATTCTTATTGATGCGTCATTTCCGTCTGTAGGATGAAGCGGTCTGTCTGAATTAAAGGGACGTTTAGAAAAGATAGTCAAGACAACACTGTTTAGAATTAAAATTTGTTTGTATTTTTTTTACATTTATACAATTATTCAATTCAAAATTCACTGTGGAAAATGTTGCAAATATATTAAGGGAGCACAATATTTATTTTTATATTGTTTTTATAACGTATTTATTCATATATTTTTTTATTTTTTCAAAACGACAATTGAGTGTTTGTCAGGGTTCACACGTGCCAAGTCGTGATGATTTGCATCTGATTATTATTATTTTTATTTTTTATTACTTATTTGATTAATACATGAAATTATTTCTTTAAAAACAGTAACAATACCACGTGCTTTGTTCAAGTGTCAAAAATGATTTTTATGCTGAATTTTATCTTTTAAATCTATTTCTAAAACATTCACCAATTTACTTAATTTTATGTAACTTTGTATTATTTTAATGAAGGTTCATGGGGAAATTCAGCACACATATTGACCGACTCATAACACGCGGATGCAAATGTACAATACCATTTTTCTTCATTTCATAAACCATCATTTTACGACGAATTGATGGAATTGTTTTATTATTTTAAAAAAAGAGGTTAAATGTTCATTACACGTGAGCTGTCGGCAGCTGTCTATACACTCCAAATCTATTTTGATCTCCATTACACATTTTGTTTTATTCTAATGAAGTCTGTGACACGTGGATGCTTGCGAAGTGTCGAATCATAACGGTTTAAATCTGAATAAACTCATTATTTGACTGTTTAGAATGACATCAATTCGCATGATATTTATTCCCAGGTTTTGACTTGTGATAAATACAATATCTCCTAAAAAAAAATAATAATAATAATAATAATAATGATGGTGGACTAGTGGTACAGATAAATGAGATTGAAGTGTGTATTCAAATGGGACAGTGCATTTATCCAAGTAGAAGCAGGGAGGGGAAAGAGACAGAACGAGAGAGAGAGAGAGAGAGAGAGAGAGAGAGAGAGAGAGAGAGAGAGAGAGAGAGAGAGAGAAGGGGGTGAGATTCGACAAAGAGGCGGGGTTTGTAAAGGACTAGAAATGTCAATCTGAGCAAGGGAGTCCCAATAATCTAAAGCAATCTGTAAGGACCTGACCTTAGTCCATCCAGATCAATAGAAGAAGAAGGAGGAGAAGAAGAAGAAGAAGAAGAAGAGACGAGAGAGCGGATCCTTCGCAGTGGAAATACTCTCCCTTCCCTCGGCCCTCATGCTTTGCACACTCTAAGAAACCGACAACAACAACAACAAAAAAAGTGGATTTTCCTACTTCTCGCTCGCTCTCGCCTCCGCCGCCGGCCGCCATGTCGTTCCCCCAGCTGGGCTACCAGTACATTCGGCCCGTGTACCCTCCGGAGCGCCAGGGCATGGCCGGCAACGCCCGGAGCGCCGCCGCCGCCGCCGCCGCCGCCGCGGCCGCCGCGGAGCTCAGTCCGTCGGGCGCGCTCTCCAACGTGCTCTCGTCCATGTACGGAGCGCCGTTCGCCGCCGCCGCCGCCGCGCAGGGCTACGGAGCCTTTCTGCCCTACTCCAACGACATCTCCATTTTCAACCAGCTGGTGAGTCACCACAAACAAACAAACAAACAACATTTTGACTCGTATGTGCCACTTCGGAGGCCTCCAAGCTTTTTTTTGGGGGGGGGGGGGGGTAGAGTGGGTGGGAGGGGGGGGGCAAACTCGTTATAAGCGGTTTAAAAATTAATACCACAACACAGAGACCGGGACAAACGATTTCTAGTTAAACTGTCCACAAAAAAACAACAGAAATGGCTGGAGTTACGCGCGTTAAAGTGAAGTTGGAAAACAAATTGCATACATCTTGAAAAAATGTTGGTAAACGGGCAAAATCAAGTAAATGATTCATTAAATGTGACTGGAACAGTGAGCAAAAGTAACATCATCGCACAAGTGTTTAAACGCGGCGAATCACGTGTCAAAATAATGGAAATAATGCCTTAAAATCGACTGTACGGGAGTTTAAACGGTGAACAAAATCTTAAAAAGGGTGGCTAATTCAAGCAAAAGAAATGCATTACAAGTGACTGTATTGCGGGTTTAAAAGTAAAAAAAAAAATTACAAAAAAAAAAAAGCTTACGCATGATGATAAACATGTAGGCCGAAGTAAATAATGCATTAATAGAGAGTATTGGAATGTGGAAGTCAAATGGAGCATAAAAGTAAAAGTAAAATAAGCGCATGTGAAATAAAGTCAATCATTCACGAAAAGTGACTGTGTTGGAATTTAAAAAGTAAAAGAAGAATAAAAAGTCCGATAAATAATGGATTCAAAGTGGATGTATTGCAGTTGAAATAAAGAAAAGATGCATCGACGTGTTTTAAATATGCAAAATAAAGAATTCATTCAAAGTGATAGAACAAAATGAGCACAAACATGTTTAAAAGTCGTAAATAAAGTAAGCGAGCGAATGTATTGGAGTTGAACTGTGTTGTGAACGCACGCAGGGCGCCCAGTACGAACTGAAGGACGGCCCCGGGGTTCAGCACGCCGGCTTCCCCCACCACCACCCGGCCTTCTACCCGTACGGCCAGTACCAGTTCGGCGACCCGTCCCGGCCCAAGAACGCCACGCGGGAGAGCACCAGCACTCTGAAGGCCTGGCTCAGCGAGCACCGCAAGAACCCGTACCCGACCAAGGGCGAGAAGATTATGCTGGCCATCATCACCAAGATGACGCTGACCCAGGTCTCCACCTGGTTCGCCAACGCCCGCAGGAGGCTCAAAAAGGAGAACAAGATGACGTGGGCGCCTCGGAACCGAACCGACGAGGATGGCAACGTCTACCCCAGCGACCACGAGGGCGACGAGGGCGACAAACGGGAGGACGAGGAGGAGATCGACCTCGAGAACATCGACACGGAGAATATTGAGAGCAAGGACGACCTGGACGAGCAGGACGACCTGCATTCGGAACTCAAACTGGACGCGAGGAGCGACTCGGAGGGTTCGGACGGCTATGAGGATTTATCCGAGCAGAGGTTTCTCAAAGCGGGCCTGCACCATCACCACCTTCAGATCCACCACCGCGGCTCCTCCCCGCTGGAGCTCAAAGCTGACGGGGACAAACTCAACTCCTCGGGGCCGGTCGGCTCCCCGCCCTCGGAGAACAGCCAAGCTCCGGCCCAGAAACCCAAAATCTGGTCGCTGGCGGAGACGGCCGCGGCCCCGGACAACCCGCGCAAGTCTCCGCAAGCCCCCCACCAGCAGCACGGCCTCGTGGCCCCGCACAGACTCCTCGCGTCGTGTCCCGCGGTGGGGAAGATCCAGACGTGGACGAACCGAGGCTTCTCGGCGCACCATCTGGCCCTGCTAAACTCCAACCACTACCTGGGCCTGGCCAACCAGGCCGGGGGCGGCCTGGCGCTGTACGGAGGCGGCAAGGGGGCCGCTGCCGGTACCGGTGCGGACTCTGCGCTCACAGGTACCGGTCCGCGACACTGAGAACCGCCGCGTGTGTGTTTGTGGACGCGCAAAACACTCCAAGCCCGCTTCCACTCATTTTGTTTGTTTTCTTTTTCTCTTTTCGAACTGTCTCTTTTTCCACCTGGTGATGGATCCTTTTCTCCGTAGGCCACACACAACGCGCGTGCGTGTGCGTGCGTGGGTGCAGACCACAAAGCATTTAAAAACAATAATAGTAATAATATTCATAACGTCCCTATTTTTATTTTTACTTTTCGCGCACCATGCTCCCCTTTTTTTTTTTTTTTTTTTTGCCGTCTTATTATTTACAGCGTACGCCAGCAACAGTCCAATGCATTGATATGTTCTAATAATAGGCAGTCATTACTATTTAATATTTCTGTGGCCGCTCAAGATGGAATCTTTAGTGCCTTTTGGCTGCACGGCAAAAATGTCTTGTTATTATTATTATTATTATTTTTCAATTCTAGAAATAATGTCGATTCATTGACATCTAATTTTACAAACTTTATTTCTCATTGTTTCTTTTTCAAAGGCAATTGCCACTTTTTGTCTCTATTTTTTTTCCAATTCCCAGGCCTCTTCTTATGCTTCTTTTTTTGCTTTCAATCTGAATATGGAATGTAAAATAGATAATACCATCTGTGTATAGTTACATTGTAAGCATGTCCTGTGTAAAAAAAAAAAAAAAACTTGCTAATGTAATAATGTATGAACCCTGTGTGTAGACTGTGAGTTTTTTTTTTTTTTTTTTTTTTGCTTTTCCCCTTTTCTTTTTTCTTTGTAAGGATTTGATGTTGTTATTTTTTGTATATAAAGTTAAGAATATGTACATACTTGTGAACCAAAATTGTACAAGAAAAGTCTATATTTTTGGCTAATAATAAATGAATTGCTGCAACTTTAAAGAGGACAGCTTGTCTTGAAAGTCAATCTTACAGGAAAAAGGGCTTTGCATGAGAGGGACTTAAAGATAATTAGGCAGTATTGCGGAATGCAATTGGATATTAATATTAGGGGATTATCCTCGCATTAATGTGTCATTTGTAAACATTCCTATAAAGAAACTGCATGCTTGATATTTTTCAAGGTGGATTTCTTTTTTTTAATTATTGTATTTTTTATCCTCACAATGCAACTCCCAGATCTAATCATGCTCCAGTTGTACTGAACACACAAACTCTCTCTCTCAATTAACGACGCCCCGATAATTGTAATTTATCGTCGGCGTTAAACTAATAATAACGTCATTTATTTGCGTTTGCACCCTCCAGAGTCTGTGCGTGATGGTGTCAAAGTTGGTGTTGGAGCGCCCTCTACAGTCTGCTGCACACACACAGCCCCTGCGCCAGCTGCAACACACGCTCACACTCAAATGCTTATGTATACTTTGAACTCGCTCATATTTGATATTTGATATATCAGCTAAATAGACGGTTGCCTTTGTAAATACGATGACGAAAATGAGTTTTGAGTGTAAAATTGCAGTTTTGGTATTTTAAACTATAAGGCGTTTCTGACGTGGGAATGGGATGCTTAAGAATAACGAAATAAACTAAGTAACCCCGAATGACTAAAAAGAACAATTTGACGAAAATATACACTTTGTAACGAAGAGTTTTATTAAATTATTATTATAAAAGCCACTTTTGAAGAAAGTCGTTTCGTAGATTAAGTCCCCCAAAAATGACAACGGCCAAAACGAATGAAAACGGTTGCAATATATTTGAATAAAAGATTATTCAAATCGATAATTTGTTTGTACTTTTTTTCGTTTAAATTATAATCTAAATTCTTACAAAAGAAAATAATAATATCTGATCTACGTAAGCCTGTCTCAGTCAAATGGATAAAAGATACATATAAGAAAGCTCACAATGAATACACTATTGGATTTTAAAAAAGCTTGAACAGAGGTAATGCTGCGTTCAGGAAAGTGCGCAGGAATTTACAAACATAGCCCAGCAGCCTTATACAATCATGTGAGACATTTACATCTTAATGCAAATCCTTAGTATGAGAAAATATACATACACGACATCTCAAGAAATATCTTATGGAAAAACAACCCCCCCCCCAAAAAAAAACTAGATTTTTTTTTTTTTAACTTATTTTTAATTTTCCCGAGTTGTTTTATGTTTCAAAACCGATGCATGACAACTGACAAACGTCGACAAATGTTTGAACGTCTTCAACATTGACTCGAAACACGCATGAGTCTGTCCAATCAATTATCCAGCTTGAGAGGCTCATCTAAGAGCACCGTCATGAATATTCACAAGTTGCATCAGCTGATTGAAGCACCCCCCCCCGCCCCGCCCCGCCTCCCCCGCACTCTTTTTCCTTTTCCCTTTCTTTTTCTTTTACCGACGTTCTTGTAAGTAACGGTCACTTGGACTTCACATTAAACAGAAGTGTTTTTGTACATCAGTTATTGGGGGGTTGCACGTGGACAGGAAATTAAATTTAGGAGAATTTTTTTTCAACTACAGTAAAAATAAATGTAATTTAATTTAAAAAAAAAAAAAAAAAAACACTGGTTATGACTTTCACAGGATGTTTGCTCCTGAGGGACCGAATGAGGCCTGATAACATCAGCCATAAGGGAATCATGTGATCGGTGCATGAAATTATGGATTTATTAATGATTTTAAAAAGTCTTTGTATAAGTGTCCCCATAGCTAACTATCCATTTTTTAAAGTCATTCTTAATTTGAATAGGATGTTTAGAAATAATTATGAGATATTATCACAATTTGTGGTTCTTTATATATATATTTATACTGTTTGTGTGTGTGTGTGTATATATATATATATATATATATACTGTTGGGAGCCAAAATTTTGGCTCACGGGCCGCATGTTCACCACCCCTTGTTGAGATGATGCAACATCACGGGTGTTTGTGATTGAAAAGCAAAGTAATTGGCTATAGTCTGTACCCCAGAAAGACAAAAAAACAAGACAGATGATTTGGTTTTGTTTAGCCGTCAAAAAAAAAAAAAAAAGATTGGAGTCATTAAAAAGAAATCCAATCTGTCTTTCCCAAAAAGTGCTCACTGATCCAGCGTCCGACAGAATGAAAAGGGGGTCCGATGGAGCCATCAGAGGGCCCCCTGTGTGTGAATGAGCTTGGAGTAAATAAACACCAGGGCGACCCATTGGAAAAAGGAGAGTGGGGTGTGTGTGTGTGTGTGTGTGGGGGGGGGGGGGGGGGGGGGGGGGGTGTCATAGAGGTGCCCCCTCGCTGTGGAAGAGGCTTCAAATAAAGAGGGTCAGCTTTATGTTTTCACCTCATCCACCCTTTTCTGTCAAGTCGCCCCCTGCCCCTCTCTCAGAGACACACAAATGTCACCTCCTTTGTGGCCCCAGTCAGGCTTAGAAGTGGACCACTGTCTTTGTGCGGCAAGCTAATCCTTTTATGAGCCACTGTCCGACGCAGGCCCCCTCGACTGCAGGAACGCATACCTCTGAAGGCCAGAGAACCAGTTGAGAAAACCCCTTACATTGAGAACAGGGAGAGAAAGCACCCAAGTTAAAGAACAGCCCAGGAGTTGTTGTTGACAAAAGGTCCAGAGGAGTGAGTGACATTCTCCAGAGGGAGGGTTGCCGATTTCATGCCTTTTGTTGAGGCAGGTTAGCGAGAGAAATTCTTTCGGGCAACAAGTGGGGGTAAAAAAAAAAAGAAAAAAAAGAGGCGGTGGCGAACCCGTAGGCCGGAGGCAAAGGCGGGGGGCGGGGGTGGTGTGGGGGGTTTGTGAAGGGTAGGTGGACTCTTTTGCCGTTCAGCCAGCTAAAAGATTGCACTTTTCTCAGCTGCCCTCCAGACAGGACAATTATGGAAATGCGGCTTTGAAGCCGAGCACGGCCTCTTTTTCACTTGCTCCTCGGGACAAAGCATCTGCAAAAAGGGGATTTATGCACGCTCGCCTCCATAAAACGGCTTTCAGCCTCTCCGCGGCTAACTTCACCCCCCACCACCCAACTCGCATCGTTGTCACGTCGTTCTTATGTGAGAAATATTGGAGGTCACTGTTAGAGTTGTTCTTTAATGACCATCTAGAACTAGGATGTCTCAGTGGAACTGAAACCTCACCAAGACTTAACTGTTAGTGTATTCGTGTTTCTTTATGGGGTAAATAATAAGGCAAAACTTTCGCATTTCCCCCCCTTTCTGATCAAATTCAACAAAGGCCTAATTCTCAGATGTCTCTAAGAGATGATTCTGACCAAAAATCCTGTGGTGTGGGACGTGTTAAGGCTGACTTTTCTTCTCCGATCTCCTTGAAATAACAGTCAGGCAGACAATAATAGACCTGTTCAGTATCTATGATTGCAAATACTAGACACACTATGTGCTTTGTCTTGGTGGATAGCATAAATCCTTTGCGGCGGGTGGCGCAACTCTGCGCAAGAGGCAGGCTTAGACCAGTGTTGGTCACTTTGTAGACGAGCGCAGGCCAACGGATCGGAGAGTGGGTGGGTTGCGCCACTGTGTGAGCGTTTACAGCCTATTTCAGTCACGGCCAATCTAACCGGCTCCTCGCATTCCCTTCAAATATGGCGCAACTGACAGTCTTGACATGTGGCAACATGGCACCATTCTCTGTGAGTAAGAGGCCGATGTGTAATCGCAGCGATCCGTGCGTGATTGGAGCATTGTTACCGATCTATCCAATGTGAGCGGGTACTCTCATCAAATACAGAATGAGGAGGTGCTAACAGCTGGCCACTTAAATATTTTTCCGGAGCTTGGTATCTGTCTGCCTGCTCCCTGATCAATTTCTCCAAAATCGCGTTACACCAGCAGTCTATCTACTGTGCGATGTTTTAGGCATGGCCTGAGCAGGCGTATGTTTAGATCGACTTTCTGCCACCGAATTTTTCATGGCACCAAGGAGTCAAGGGCACTCCCTCGCGGCGCTGGAGCGCCCAGCCAAATTGGCAAATATGCAGCGAGCCTTGTGCTTGCACGAAAATCCAAATCCACTGGCATTTGCGACCCACCACAGAAACGCTTGCTACAAAAATAGAGCCCTGTATGTCTGATCACCACCGACTCCGGCTGAGGCACAGATTCCGTGATTGTGATGTGTTACGGAACAATAGCCAGTTAAGATGCGAGCTCACATACCAACAATCAGGTCAAATTTGAGCATTTTTTTAACCCCCTTCCGGTCAAAGTCAGCAAAGGCCGGATTGTCAGCTGTCTCAGAAATATTATCCTGAGCAATTATTCTGTGGTCTGGAGTGTGTTAAGAGTGACCTTTTCCTCCCCAATGTGCTTAAGAAAACGCTCGGTGCCAAAAATCGTAAACCTGTTCAATATTTACGATGGTAAATATAAAAATGGTTTCTGTGGTCTACACCAAGTTCGGCCAATCCAGGGACTCTGTGATTGAAACAATAGTGAATAAGGAAAGGATTCAATTAGGATGTACACCTTCATTCAGAGCCTCACTTACTGTAAATTGTTTGTTTTTTTTGTTGTTTTTTTTTAATTGTAAAACTGTTAAGTTTGTGAAATGACTTACTGAGTTACAAACAACGCAAAAATATTCAGAATTGAGATTGTTGGACATTTACAAAGTTTTTTTTTAGTTTTTAACAACTATATTTAACGTTATATCAACAAAAAAAAATACTCAGAATTGAGATCGTTGGACGTTTACAAAGTTTTTTTGCGTTTTTACAACTATATTTAATGTTATATTCAGGAGTAACAATGAGTCATCGGTCCATGATTGGTCGTTGTTGTTATTGTGCTTTTTCAACAAAAACTGACTTCTGATTTGCTAAAATCGTAGCATGATTGTGAATTATAGAGCCTCCCGTTGTGTAGGCTTACACTTGACGCTTTCTTAATTAGTATATACAATTACGGTTTGCACTCCGGTTTCTTCCCACATCCCCAAAACATGCATGGTAGGTTAATTGAAGTCTCTAAATTGCCCCTAGGTTTTAATGTGAGTGCGAATCGTTGTTTGTTTATGTGTGCCCTGCGATTGGCTGGCAACCAGTTCAGGGTGTACCCCGCCACCTGCCCGATGATAGCTGGGATAGGCTCTAGCACTCCCGTGACCCTTGTGAGGGGAAGCGGCTCAGAAAATGGATGCATGGATGAATGGAATTATGGTTTACCGAGCCATGTTGTACTGGGCAACGTGGACAGTACTGCTTTTGTTGCTGATTCGTTCCATTTTTGGTTAAACATTGCCATTACTGCTACCCTCCAGTGCAGACCTAAAAAAAAGAAATGCAAATAGTCAAAGAAAAAGCAAAACACTACCAGAGTCACCACTTTAAATGCACACTGAACTAAGGTCTCTCAAGATTTATGAAGAGCAGGTTTTTGTGCGACTTCAGAAGAATATTTCTTTGTACTGAGCAGTCAGGACTGAGACGTGTACCGCTTTTGTTGCTACTGCTACATCATGATAAGTTCAATTTCTGGCCCTTTGGTTCTTGTCACATTGTTCCACTTCGTCATCATCAGTACTCTCCTGTGGGGATATAATGAAATGCAAAAAACAAACAAAGAAAAAGCATAATAGTAGAGTTAATTCTTTCGAAAATACAAGGATTGGCCTAAACTGCCTCATGAGTCTGGGTTATAGCACCACAGGTTTTATTGTCATACACTTGACAATATTTCTATTCCGACATTATTCATGTCTTTATTGTGATCTATTATTTTATTAGCTCTATAGGAGGCCTCAATTTTCCTGTAAAGCAATCTTCCTGACCTCAACAGCTGCATGCTTTCTACCAGCCTGACGTTTTGTCTCCGAGGGCCACGCCCAGCTCGCACGTCACTGTCAGGGGCCCGCCAAACCTACGGGCCCTGCTCTTTCTCAGCTTTGTACATTCGTCGGCGGTGTAGCACGGAATTTAGCCACCCGGTGTCAACTCATAAGACACATTTTCTCCAGCCGCCGAGAGGATGGCGAGGGAGTGATGTCTCAACACGGGCCGACACAGCGGAGGCCTTGTACGACACTCTGAACCTCCCTGACAAATGCCGAGCGCTCAGCTTTCACCCATCTGCGTTAATGAGGGGACATATTTTTGCACATTGCTAATATTTGTACAGACTTTATAGGTTTGGAGGATGAGTGCCCTTTGATTCGCAGGCAGAAGGAACAGAGTTGGGAAGAGGCGTGCACTTGAGTCTTCCATGGATTGGCTTAATAAATTCTTTCTGCTCAGGAACGCTGTCAAACAAGTCCTGTCTTACATCTCCAATGAATACATTAGCAGCCCCCTTTGATTGATTGGAGACCCTCGCCGGAGGGTGAGCTGATGAACCGACTCCGCCAGAGTGATTAATAGACTTTATTCAAGAGAGTCTTTTTCCACTTCCTTTTAATGGTCATGTAAACGAGGGCCTGATGCCGGGCGGGGCGGCGCCGGGCCCACAATGGACGAGCGCTGCTGACAGACGGCAAACTGGCCGATGTTTTCTGGAGAGAGATTTGTACAAATGGAAGAGAGAAATTTGTCATCATATTTTTTCCTCTTTGCTCATCTCTTTTTTCCATCATCTCTGGTATGCTTCTGTGGGGACCAAAGAAAATCCCTGCAAAAAGCCAAAGAACATGCAAAACACATTACTAGAGTTAATGCTTTCAATCTTCAGTGAAGTTCTGTCTCTCAAAATTTGCAAAGACTGGGTTTTTGTGCGACTGTACAGGCATATTTAGAAATGAAAAATATTTAAAAAATATATGCACTGCTAACACCATGAGTTGTTTTCAAATAAATCCCACCATGCATTACTTTTTCAAAGATCCAAAGATGTTCCCATGTAAAGTCTCAACAATTTATGAACTGCGTTCACCTTTATCCAGCTCTGCACAAGAATGTAACAGGTTCTTTATGGGTCTTTGGAGTTTGTAATTCTGCAAACAAACAAACTAACTAACTAACTAACTCAGTCACTCACTCACTCACTCACTCACTCACTAAACTAAACATTTTGGGCAATTTTAGTATTGACAAAATATCTTCAAATATTAGCTTTTTTAAATAGTGTGCCTTTTTGATTAGAATTTAAACAGATAACTTTGATTTTGGTAAAATTTCCAAATTAACATTACAAACTGGTTGATCAACCACTTTTAGAGCGCTGTTGTAGTGCATTACAGTACATAATGATACTTTGTTTCATATACATTTTTCCTTATTCTTCTATTTTTTAGCAAGGAAAAATCAAATGGCCTTGGAGTGAGGCTATATTTGGTTCCTTGCGCTTTACAAGTTTTCAAATTTTGCTCATTTGTGATGTTTTCCTACATATTCAAGTGGGTTTGAGGAAGTAGTATTGGGAAAGTCTTGCACGAAGCAGGAATGTGTATCCAAACAACTTCACTGGCTAATCATTGTTCTTGAAAGCTAGTTCAGTTCAGGCTCGGGCTCAAAGCGTGTTCAGAAAGTTGTTTGGCCAGCCGGCGCAGCCGCACTCGCTTTATCAACAAAACAACAGAAGCTTCTAGAAGCAGTGGACACGGCAAACTTATCATCACGTATGTTGCAACGAACTCAGCGCCGGTGATTTATTCAAACATGCATAGTCACTGATAGCATGCTATTCTTGTATTGCTACATGACCCGGCCACTTGTGTACGCTTTGCTGCTACAACCAAACACGCACACGAAATGTGACATCACCGCACATCCCAAGCGGGAGGTCTATAAGAGCAGGTGAGAGGGCTTTGCTGTGTAATGATGATGTCTGCCTGTGTCTAAGGTGTAAACCCTTCTATTGATCCTCTTCGGTCCAGCCAATAGTCTCTGCAAACACTCACGCCTGAGAGTAATGTGTCTGCTTCGCATACTCCATAACAGTTCAGCATCTCCACTTTAACTAGGATTTGAGCAAGACAAAGCGATGTTTACACGCATGGTCAAAATTGTTGGTACGCTGCTGTTGAAGAAAAAAAACCAAAAAACACGATAGTCACTGAAATGACTTGAAACATAGAAAATTACTTATAAAAGAATCTAAATTAACTGATGAAAATAAGGCATTGCGTTATTTTTGTGGGCCAACAGAATTATTTTAAAAAGCAAACTCATAAAACTGGCCCAGACAAAAATTTGACAACATTTTGGAATTAAGTAACAGCTACTTCTCACTCAGACAATCTCAAATTCTAATGAGATGTGTAAAAACAAACAAAGTTTAATGTTAAACTGAAGTTTATAGTTTAATGTTCGCTTAATGTTTTACTTTTTTTCAGGGTGAAGGATGACATTCACTAGCAATGAAAAGGCATTTTGTATGTTTGAATACGCATAGTCAATCAAAGAGTGTGCAGCATGCATTTTCAAAGAAATGTAATTAAACATGACACAAAAAGTTGAAGAGGATGTAAAAGGGAAGTGCTGTTTATCACATATTGAACATTTGTGAAGCTTTGTGAAATCAGATATGTCAATTTCTTTAGAACACTATGTACCTTTAGAGGCTGTTGCTGCAATTAATGTCTCTAACTGTCAGACTTGTGCACCTGTCCACAAGTATTTTGGCTCACACCTTGTGAGCAAACTGTTCCAGTTGTCTCAGGTTTGAAAAGTGCCATTTCCAGACTGCATGTTTCAGCTCCTTTCACAAATGTTCAATACGGTTGAGACCAGGGCTCATCAGAATGTTCGGGACATGAGTGGTTTTAGCTTTGTGTTAGGGGTGTTGATCCTATTGGAGGACCCATGACCTTTTGCTAAGATGATGGGCAGCACATTTGGTTCCAGAATGCCTTGATAGATTTTATTGTACTCTGCATAGATTCAAGACATCCTGTTCTGGGTGCAGCAAAGCGGCCCGAGAACGTAAGTAAACCTGCTGTTTGTTTCCAAAGTTGGTACAGTGTTCTTTTCTGTCTACACAGGACAACATGCAACATTTTTGGTACCTCCCATTAAAAAAAGAACAACCCACAATAGGCACTGAAATAGACCAGAATTTGTCAAAATGCATTTTCGGGAGAATGTCCTTTGGATAGATGACACAAAACTGGAGATTTTTGTAAAGTCACATGAGCGCTATGCTTCAGACGCACATCTTACTTTGAAACATGGAGGACGCATGTGGTTATGTTCTGTTGTTGCTTTGCTATACATCTACACAGGGTGCTTTGACTCTTTGCAGGGTATGGTGAAATCTCAAAGATATCAAAGCATTCTGGAGTGCTGCTCACTGTCAAAAATGTTGGTCTCAGTCACAGGTCATGGGTCATCCAACAGGATAAAGACCCAAAACTCACAGCTAACGTCATCATAGAATGGATAAGAACAAAACATCGGACAATTATTTTCTAAATCCTGTTGAATAGCTATCGAAGAAGCTGAAACATGCACTCTGAAGAAGGCAAAATATCCGTCCAAAGGTGCACAAGTCTCACTGAGATTTGTAGAAACCGTTTGATGACAGGGTGCACAACAAAAGATGAATTTAATAAAGGTGCTAGCATTTTTGTCCAGGGCAGTATGATGAATTTATGTTTTGAAAACATTATTTTGGATCGCAAAAATAAAGCAATGCCTGATTTTCATCAGTTCATTTTTATTCATTATTACTTTTTCCCAGTTTCAAATTATTACAGTGACCATTTCAAGATTTTCTTTCTTTCATGGAAGGATATCAACCATTTTGACAATTTGTGCACTGACCACAACATAGGCACGGTGGTCGACTGGTTAGAGTGTCTGCCTCACAGTTCTGAGGACCGGGGTTCAATCCCCGGCCCCACCTGTGTGGAGTTTGCATGTTCTCCCCGTGGCTGCGTGGGGTTTCTCCGGACACTACGGTTTCCTCCCACATCCCCAAAGGTAGGTTAATTGAAGACTCTAAATTGCTCGTAGGTGTGAATATGAGTGTGAATGGTTGTTTGTTTCTATGTGCCCTGCGATTGGCTGGCAACCAGTTCAGGGTGTACTTCGCCTCCTGCCCGATGATGGCTGGAGTAGGCTCCAGCGCTCCCACGACCCTTCTGAGGATAAGCGGCTCAGATAATGGGTGGATGACCACAACATTCAGTGCACCTGCATTCCCACATGTCATGCTGATCATTTGTATTCATCACAGAACTGTAGGGCATGCCAAAAAGAAAAAGAAAATTTAAAAAAGTTGTTCTTTTCCGCTTAAATGTTTATTTAGTTTGAGGTTTGACCAGGAATTTTCTCATGCTATGTGATCCGGGTTGGCATATTTTCTCATCCGCCATGGGAAGTTTCAAAGACACTCAACTAAAATGGGTGCTGAGCCTTTCCTTAAATAAACAGTTCCTTTCTGTTAGACTGATAGCATTAAGGAGACCAAACCGACGTCATAGAAATTAAAAAAATTTAAGTGTAAGAGAATTTGGCGTGAGCTGCAACATACTAAAGAGTGACAACAAATACCAGCGTAATGGAGTTATGCGAAGCAAGCCGCGCCCTTACTTCACACAGTGCAAATTATCAGGCGAACAAAATGCTGAACTAATTAGAATGATAAGTGGTGTAGTTAGTAGGGGGAGTACACTCATCAACATGTCAGTAAGTTTTTTGTTTAAAAAAATATTGAGTTAATTAATGCCTCTTGATGATTGCAAATACTTAATTACTTACTGTAACCTCAAACAAATACTTGACCCTTGTTTTAGTATAGACAGGAAGTAAGAGAATTATGTGTGAACACGCCCTGCTGGCTCCTGCTAAGTGGGTGCGCTTGGTTTTGTCCTGAGTGGAAAGAAGGGTACAATGTAGTGGGTGGGGGAAAAAAAGAAGTGGGAACTGCTTCCCTGTCTAAACCTCCTGTTTCTATTGTCATTCGAAGAAAGCGGTGTCCATCAGAACTGAGGCTTATCGTTCAACGCCGTCCTCGAGCAAGGACAAACATGTTGTGGGTCAACCCAGGACATGTCAAGTGAATGGGCATAGTCATCCCAATCACTGCATCGGATGGATCAGAGGCTGAGCTCCATTCTCGTTTGCATGCTAAAAGATCATTTAATAAAACGTACATAGCTGTAATGTTGTAAATGCACCAAGTAGTGCACCTTACACATTGTTACTTGAAAGGGAAATCTTATTAAACAACTCACAAAGTCTTTGCAAAACAATGTGTTTTTGTCTCTTCAGGGCCACCGTATGTGCTCTTGTTTCTCTCAATGCAGAAGTGAGCCAAAACTAATTCGAGTAACGCTACTGACCATGTAAATGTTTGAACAGAAAGGCAGATCTTATTAATAAAAACACACTAACTCATCACACCTTTTGTAGCGCTTTGGTAACATGAGCTCTTTTTAGAGCCATCAAACACGCCCATGAAGAAGTCAGTCAAAGAACAATCATATTATATATTTTTTTTCTTAATCTATTTAGACAGAAATTATGTACAGTATACGTAAGTCACACAAAGAAAATAAGCTTTTTAACCTTAATAACCTTGGGGATCTCATAGCTTGCCGAAACTGACTCAATAACAGCCAGGAGACGGGGCACAAAACAACAAGCAGTAGGATTTGTGAGGCAGGTAACGTATTTTAAGGAATCCATTACAACTTCGAAAATTTTCAAAATTATGACCTACTACTAACAACTGTAGGGTCCTTGGTTTACGACTTTGACTACTTGCATTTTGTCTACGGCGTGTTCCGACTTACGTACAAAATCGGAAAACATTGTGGCAGTAGGAAAAGACTGTATTTTTTCCATGTCTTGAAATTTTGCCCACCCCCGCTACACAACTGTGCCTAACTCAAAGGAAGAAACTGGTTTACGTTTCTCGAGGAAATGTACAATCTTTGAACACGCTCAATTAGCAGATGACTTAAGGGCAGGCAGTATTAACCTAAAGCCCCCATGGGAGCCATCTGGGGCGAGTGCAGCCCCCTTTGAAAGCACATGAGAATAAGCATATCTAATGCCATTTTACAGGTAGATAGCGTGGGAGATTGAGGCGTAATTGGATGTAATAACACATCACTCCTGTGCAATCCCACAAGACTTGCCCACTCGGCATACAGTATTTGCCGTGGAAACAAATATACAGCGGATGAACTTTGACCTTTGCTCTCTCACTTCCCTGAAGGTCAGTGGTCTACTTTACATACACAGATGAGGCCGTCTTCTTCCGGAAATGAGAAGACAAAGCGGCGAGGAGAGGTAAGGTCAGCGAGTTAAACCAACAGCGAGGATGACAGTTAATTGGCTGGAGGCTAGTGTAACTGTCATCAATTTCCCCTGGGCTGACTCGGGAAGACCCCCCCTTCAAAACCAAGCCCCCCTCTGGGACTACAGCCTCGCACTTGTCAGCTGTCTCCCACAGGTTCAACCAGTGGACATTAGCGCAGGGGCGGGACGGGCCCGAAAGATTACAATGCCTCCGATTTGATTATTACTTCATCATTCCTGTTTATATTATGGTAATACACAATAAAGAGTGTGGCAAGTGAGGAGATTAAATGACAGAGTGAATTACAGACATAAGCGCAAGTTGGCCCACAAATCAGCCGGCTGAGCTCAAAGGTCCCGCTCGCTAATTGCTCATGTCCGAGCGGCGTCTGGCCGACTTAGGGCGTCCAGACAAGACCACGCGTGTGGACGACTTGAACCGCGCTCTAATGACTTCTTTGCTCTCTTGTGTCACACGCAGTGACATATAGAGCACGATGTGGAGGCTCCTGGCACGAGGGAACAATAACTGGCTGCATCTTGGAATACATGTGGATTGATATGGCTCCTGTGCTAACTGTCTAAATGATTTCCCGGGGTTTTTCGGGTGTGGTGGATAAAGGCCTCTTTATACGTCCGCGCCCGCATTGCATCACGTGACCAACACATTGGCCCGCGCGGCCCCTCTGCGTCACTTTTGACACGTACATGGCAAAGAAGTTTGCTGCGCGTAGAATGCCGCAGACATCATCTGTCGTGATTGGTCCGTTTTAGTCACATGCTGTGATGACATACTCAGCGTTTGTCTCGGTTCCATACACCACCTATGCCGCCGCCTTCTTGATCGATTTTGCAGCATAAGTAAACGTATCATCTGGTCTTCTAGGTCCATTTGTTCGAGCAGACACTGTTCCACGGTCGCCATTGTTGTAGCTTTCTTCCTTGTTGCGGAAAGGAAAGGAAAAACGGCTTCCGGAAATGGCCAGAAAATGCAGAGGAAACTCCACCCTGTGGCGTCGTAGCCAATACCAGCCGGAGCGACACCCCCTGGCTTGGAGGGGAACTGCAGTACATTTTCAAAACCGCACGCGTGGGTTGCGCTCAAGTAAAAAGGCAAACTGCGCGCGGGACAGCCGCAGTGACGTCAGGTCGGTCGCCGCCCGCGTGAGTATAAAGAAGCCTTAAAAGTCCTTTCTGCGTGCCACTCAAAGCTCCCCTCGCATGCAGCTGGCACACAGCTGGTCATCCGACCCACCACCAGCCCCCTCCACTCATTTTATTATCACCTTCTTCCTGTACCACCCACTCGCCTACAGAATTTCAGACATGCAAGGGTAAGACAATACTGGGAATGGACAAAAAACATTAGTGTTAATGAGGAATAGCAAGGAGGAAGTTATGATAGGTCCCGGGGATCCATCATGGGAGGACTTGGCTAGAGGGGATCAGTCAGTGATAGACAGGTGTTCCTCAGTAGCCATCATAATCCCTGTCACGACGGCCCTAATACAGTCCCAGTCTGTTCCGTGGCACAGTGACACTCTCTATGCCATCATACCGCTCCACTCTGACGCACAGGTCGTAACAATCATACAATCGTTTTTCTCGGTTTGGTTCAGTTCGGGATATCACGTACTAACCAGTAGTTAGCACATGGACCTTACACTTATGAGGCTGAGGTTCATAGCTAAATGCTAAATGCATGGAAGTTAGGGACAGTGTTGTTTAGAATGCATGGGATTTTCAAACCTTAGAGTAAAGAAGAGTGTTTAATTGCTCAGGTACGCTATTTATGATTAAAAGCCACTTCTCTGTGGTTTGGTCTAGTTTGATATACATTTTCTGTGCTGTGGATGTAAAGGTTCCAAAAATATTAGCTTGGATTCTTACACCCTTTTGTTGATGTCTAGTCATAGTAGTACAGTATGCTTAGCGTGTGTTAGGCTAGTGGTTGTATGTCAATGACACAATGGAAACTTAACAACGGAATGATAGGAAAATAAAAAGCGCCACTTTAAATTGTAAGATTTTGACGGGGAGAGGAATGTTCACCGTTTGTGTTTCCGTTTCCTCTTCAACCCAGCACAAGTCACATTCCATTTTCTTTTCAAGTTAAGGGATTTTAATAAGATATTGAAAGCAAAATGACCATGGCCATAGCTTATCTTAAAAGGTTCTACCAGGGCAAATTTTTGCCTGATCATCAACCTTTCAAAGCCCAATCAATAGATTTTAACCTCCCTGCCTTGCTGGGGGACAGACAGACCCATTTTAAAGATGAAAATGCTACAAAAAGTTTTTTAATGGTGAAACATGCAACAGGTCACCATTGTAACATTTAAATTGATTTTTAAAAAATATTGTTCTTCGCTTTTGTAATATTAGACACGAAACCTACATTCGATTTTTTTGTATCCACATTTAAAAACATCCATCCATCCATCCATTTTGTGAGCCGCTTCTCCTCACTAGGGTCGCGGGCGTGCTGGAGCCTATCCCAGCTGTCATCGGGCAGGAGGCGGGGTACACCCCGAACTGGTTGCCAGCCAATCGCAGGGCACACACAAACAAACAACCATTCGCACTAACAGTCACACCTACGGGCAATTTAGCGTCTCCAATCAATGCATGTTTTTGGGATGTGGGAGGAAACCGGAGTGCCCAGAGAAACCCCATGCAGGCACGGGGAGAACATGCAAACTCCACATAGCCAGGGCCTGTGTGTAGTTTTTATTGTTGTTGAAATACACAGAGGGTCAAATTGACCCATGAACATTTGTACTATGTCAAAGAAACAAATAGAAGGTTTAAAGGATGACCTGAGATGTTTGGGTGTAGATGAGGTTAGAGGTCAGCTCGATAGAAAATGTTTTGTCATGTGTTGAGTCATCAAAGTTGGGTGTTAAATTTAAGTTTTAATTCATGATAATTGGCAACCAAAAGACAACACCCAAGTCATGAATGTTAAGACAAGAATGACTAGTGGTATTCTTGGCCAAAAAAGAAAAGACACCAAAATAGCTTTGTAAATCATTTGCATACAAAGGATAAGTGCTGACTGAAAAAAGCCGATGAACCACACGATGGTGAGGTTGCGGCAAAGCAGTGATGTAGATAAGGAGTGTGCACAGTTGAGGACAGCGAAAGCACATCCAGATGACTGAGAGTCAACACAATATAACCCCATGACATAAGCAGCAATCTAAAATGAGATGACTCTGTGCAGAGCTACAAATTAAATAAAGGCCAAATCTGGATTCTATTATCGTGTCTCCACTTTTGTAACATTTAAGTGGTACAATAAATATGAACGTCGTAGCAGCCAATGGAGCTCTAACCAGTATTTGTTTTGCGGGAAGAGCGCAAGAAAAATGAGAAGCTATGGCACGGTAAACACAGCTCTTGCTGCCTGAAAACTGTGAGTGGTACCAAATGTTCCTGGGTGTAGTAATTGCTGCTAGATTTGTAGATGTGTGTTTTAATTAGCTCGACAGGCGGTTGATGGCCCGAGACAACTTGTTCCCACCCCCCGAAAAGAAAAAGGGTTGGAAAACCAACTCGGATTGTTCATGTGGACCAGGGAGACAGTCAGACAAAAGTCAACCTGCTAATACATTTGGTAATTTTCGGGTCTTGGTGGAGACTTTTAACCGACCATTCATTTCTGTTAATTACACCCTAAAAGCAATAGGATTCTTGCTTTGTCAATGCTAACTCCCCTCTGAGATAAGGAATGCCAAGCTACAGTACTTAAACTAAAAAAAAAAAAATCAGTATCACAATGATACAAAATTTTAACCTCAGCTACACTGGTTTAATTCATAGCTCTATTCCCTTCAAAATGAATTGGGTGCCTATCACTATACACTCTAATTCTACATGCTGATTGTAGTCGAAAATGCTCGTGCCAAACCCAACGGCAGTACATTAATGTTGGATCTGCGGTGTGTATTTTTAGAGCGGCAAGTCACGAGGGTGGGCCGCAACTTGCCATCCTGGTGCGACACGCGTAACACAATCACCTAGAGTCACACTTCAACATGTGTTTGCCAGGCCTATCATTTGGCTTGCATTTTCACGATGGGTCTGGAAGGTTACCCCCCCCCCCAGAGCCTTGTCATAAATGAGTCAGACACCAGTTTAGAACTCACTTGTTGTCATGAAAAAGTTTACGATTTAATCACCACGCTCATCATCTTTTGGGTTTAATCTTAAATTTGCCTAATTCGTTTGAATCTGACTGACTGTCTGTTTTCCAACTGTCCTGTGTGTGTGTGTGTGTGTGTGCGTGCGTGTGTTTTAAAAGCTGTGATTAACTGTGTGTGTGTCTCCTTGAAGTCTACGCTTCTCCTGGCTTCTACCACAGAATGGCACATCCCTTCTATTACATGCAATTTCCTGGCTTTTATAAGGTACGTTGACCCCCCCCCCATATCATGGAAACCATTATCTGGTACACCAGGATTAGTGGAGAAAAGTTTGCCTGTGGTTGACACGCCGAGTAGTGTTTTTTGTGGTGTGTTTTTAAAGCGGTAATCCAGTCTAATTATAATCTCACGCCAAAACAGCATTGTACTCACTGTCGATGCGTCTGGGAAGTCGGACAGGAAGCCATCATTAATTGTCATTCCATCTTAATTATAATAAATGTCTTAATGAGGACACAAAAACTATGTTGGAGAACTACATCTAAAAAAAAATGTGTTGATTGAATAGCTAAGGTTCTTTCCCAGAAATTAGCGATGACCTCAGTCCATAGAAATACCACCACCTGTGAGGCTTTTATGTTGTTAGTTTCAGTGTTATTCGTACAAATGTTACACCCTCTTTTCTCACAATAAAGAAAAAAGAGAGGCTGATAAATCAGAGGGCTGTCTGTGCTGGTTTTTAAGGCTATTGATGTTGGAGCAAGCGAGCCCAAAACACCTCTCACCTACCCCCCCCCCCCCCCCCCCCACCAAAAGATGTTTTTTTTTTTTCAAAAACCAACATAGTAAAAATGACATTTGGGTTGAGGCGGCTAATAAATCTTGGCAGAAGGCGGCCGGAGGAATGGGAGTATCTGCGCCGTAGTCAGCGGTGTGGACGGTGATGGCGGGTGGAGGGGGAAGAAGGGTAGCCACATAAGAGGAGGTTTGTGTTCGCACGGGGCTAGATGAGGTGGAAGGGGAGTTCTGATGGATTAGAGGGAATGATATGTCTTGCTGCCAAATTTCTGTGTGTCGGTACGTGTTCCTGAGATGTGTTTATTAGGAGAGGCAAGAAATGGTTGAGACTTTGCTATTTTAATCAACTAATGTTCTTTTAGTAACCCTCAGCCTACAATTGTTTTATAGGGGTGGGACAAAATACATGTATCGATGCCACGATATCACATTGTTGGCTGTAATGATAGAGTATCAATATGCCAACATCAAATATCAATACTGTTGCTATCCTATATACAGTATTGCATATTATATCTAACCACTTTAGTATCGATACACCAGCATCAGTCATCAGCTGTCTGCCTTTCAAGCAAGTGTAGTATCACATCATTGTCCCTTATTGTACCGTATCAATACGGATGCATCGGATATCAATTCTGTCGCTATAGTGTTATTTCTCAGGCTAGTTATTCTCAAAGTATTGTACGCAGGGGCGTCATCAGGGGGTGGCCACAGCCACTCCTATGATTTTCTTGGCCACCCCACTCACCAGTCAGTCACATAGATCTTAGCGAGTACATATATTAAATGGCGGAAAGGTTCTCCCCCCGCATCAACGATCGGTTCAGTGGCAAAAATACTCGTTCATTTAGAAATTCTCACTTGTCTACTAATCTTCTTCATACTGTAAGTCAGTTCTCTCGGTCATAGCAAGACCTCTTTTCCTTTTGATAGATATCCACCATAGAAACTTTATACAGCTAATCCAGACAAGACACCGTAAAGTTCTTCTTTTAAAAATAAAACATTTTCAGGAAACATACTTCACAAATTACCTTGGTTACCAGGGGTTGCTTTCGGGCCAAATAATGGTGGACAGTTGGAGCTGGCTGTTAAAATGTGGAGAAAATAGGATACTTTTTAAAACTGGCTCTCACACAAAAGTATTTCGAGAATAAAATCACCACCATGTCCCTATTCACTGAAAGGTAGTTGACTCCAATTGCAATCATTTTGTCATCATCACTCTGGAAATGCACAAACAGTTTCTTTTTATTCTTTTACATCAGACACTTGAAGTCCAAATCCAACGAATGGCTGTTTGATGCCTGTTGGACACAGACAACTCCCTCCATTGGGATCATTTTCATACATAATAAACTCCAAATCCTGCATGTTGCTGGCAAAAACAAGCAATTTAAATGGATATATTTTGACAAATGGTCCAGAGAAGATGACTTTTTATAAGGTCACTCACTCAACGCAGGATTGACTTCAATCATACTGTTCCCATTAGTCATTAAGACTCAGAAAATCATTCAAATAGGTTCCATGTTTAATAATATATAGATAAGTATCCCAAATGCACTGGAAACTCCAAAGTTGGACGCTGAACAGGTGGTAGGATTTCAAGTTGAGCCAAAAATTTCTGGAAAATTATGCGTCAAAAGTCAACCAAAATTTGGAGATCATCATGTGTGAAGTCAGCAAACCATGAGAGACTTCAGCTGTTTGCTTCTCAAAAGTAAAATCCACAAGTGTGTTTTCTTTTTTAATGGTATTTTTGTGGATGCAGCTTTGGTGGTCGCTGAAGCAAAAAGCGTTATGGGAGGAGTTCGGTGAGGCCATGGAGAAAGACTTCCGGATGGCTTCGAGGAAATTCTGGTCCACCATCCGGCGTCTCAGGAGAGGAAAGCAGTGCACCACCAACACTGTATAGTGGGGATGGGGCACTGCTGACCTCGACACCGGATGTTGTGAGTCGGTGGGGAGAATACATCGAAGACCTCCTCTATTCCACCGACACACCTTCCCATGAGGAAGCAGAGTGTGGGTTCTCTGAGGCGGGCTCTCCTATCTCTGGGTTTGAGGCCACCGAGGTAGTTAAAAAGCTCCTCGGTGGCAAGTGGATGAGATTCGCCCAGAGTTCCTAAAGGCTCTGGATGTTGTGGGGCTGTCCTGGTTGACACGCCTCTGCAACATCATGTGCACATCGGGGACAGTGCCTCTGGATTGGCAGACTGGGGTGGTGGTCCCCCTTTTTAAGAAGGGGGACCGGAGGGTGTGTTCCAACAACAGGGAGCTCACACTCCTCAGCCTCCCTGGTAAGGTTTATTCAGGGGTGCTGGAGAAGAGGGTTCGTGGGGAAGTCGAATCTCAGATTCAGGAGGAGCAGTGTGGTTTTCATTCTGGCCGTGGAACAGTGGACCAGCTCTACACCCTCGGCAGGGTCCTCGAGGGTGCATGGGAGTTCGCCAACTAGTCTACATGTGTTTTGTGGAGTTGGAGAAGGCGTTCGACCGTGTCCCTCGGAGAGTCCTGTGGGGGGTGCTTCGGGGTTCCGAACCCCCTGATACGGGCTGTTCGGTCCCTGTACGACCGGAGTCAGAGTTTGGTCCGCATAGCCAGCAGTAAGTCGGACTCGTTCCCGGTGAGGGTTGGACTCCGCCAAGGCTGCCCTTTGTCACTGATTCTGTTCATAACTTTTATGGACAGAATTTCAAGGCACAGCCGAGGCGTAGAGGGGGTCCGGTTTGTTGGCCTCAGTATTGCATCTCTGCTTTTTGCAGATGATGTGGTTCTGTTGGCTTCATCAAGCCGTGACCTCCAACTCTCACTGGAGCAGTTCGCAGCCAAGTGTGAAGCGGCTGGGATGAGAATCAGCACCTCCAAATCTGAGACCATTATCCTCAGTCGGAAAAGGGTGGCGTGCCCTCTCCAGGTCGGGCATGAGATCCTGCCCCAAGTGGAGGACTTCAAGTATCTTGGGGTCTTGTTCACGAGTGAGGGAAGAATGGAATGGGAGATCGACAGGCGGATCGGTGCAGTCTCTGCAGTGATGCGGACTTTGTATCGGTCCGTTGTGGTAAAGAAGGAGCTTAGCCGAAAGGCGAAGCTCTCAATTTACCGGTCGATCTACGTTCCTACCCTCCCCTATGGTCACGAGCTGTGGGTCGTGACCGAAAGAACAAGATCCCGGATATAAGCGGCCGAAATGAGTTTCCTCTGCAGGGTGTCTCCCTTAGAGATAGGGTGACAAGCTCGGTCATCCGGGAGCATCTCAGAGTTGAGTCGCTGCTCCTCCACATCGAGAGGAGCCAGATGAAGTGGTTGGGGCATCTGATTCGAAAGCCTCCCGGACGCCTCCCTGGTGAGGTGTTCCGGGCATGTCCCACCGGGAGGAGGCCCCGGGGACGACCCAGGACATGCTGGAGAGACTACGTCTTTCGGCTGGCCTGGGAAAGCCTCGGGATCCCCCCGGAAGAACTGGATGAAGTGGCTGGGGAGAGGGAAGTCTGGGCGTCCCTGCTAAAACTACTGCCCTGCAACCCGACCTCGGATAAGCAGTAGAAAATGGTTAATAATAGTTTTTCCTCATACCTACTGTGTTCTAACATTCCATACTACAAAATAAGTAACGTATATATGATTATTGCTGGTATCGGATTGGACCGGTATTGGCCAAAATTCAAGGCTGCAATATTGCTATCGGATCGGAAGTGAAAAAGTTGAATCAGGACAACCCTTGTAGTTTTACTTAATTTAAGTTTTACTATACTTTGCTAAACTTGTCTTAATAATCGTATGACAGGAAAGTTAAGATGTTGTTAAAACATTACCTATAGTGTATTGGCTACAGTCTGAAACTGGAAAGAATAAATTCGTTTTGCATTATTTTTAACAGTAAAAAAAAAAAAATTAAATCAATTGCTTACTATCAGTTGCAACCACTATTGTACCAAGGAGATGATAACCTAAATAGCACGCAGCCAAAACCTACTACTCTACTTTATGCGAACTATATCAGGCGCATTCAAAGGCAGAGTAGTTTTACTTTAGGTTTATTATACTGTACAGTGGTTAACTTTGCTTTATACTAGTATGACAGTTCGGAGAGTTAAAATGCAATTTGCTTGTAGTTTTTCGAAATGGCGACAGTTTGACCATGGAACGAATGGACTTTTGTGAACACCATTTCAACAAAAGCATGAATAGTTATTGTAAGGCTTAGGGTGTTGCTATAATCCTTTAAATGCATGCACACGCAAGCATGCAGTGACACATGCAGACGTGCACCACTTTCCATCTTTTTATTTGAGCAAACCCAATCAAATGATTTTCTCAATAGAAATAAAGTGCTCTTTATTTTACTTGGCCGGGCATCAATCCCCCCACATACACACACACACAAAAAAACCTTCTCCACCCTCCACTCAACCTTCCAACCGCACTACAGTGGGATCAGTTTCTCCCCAGAATCCCACTGAAGCGCTGCCATGTCGGCTGGAGACAATCAGCCCAAATACTCCTTTAGATAGTCCTGCTCCTGCCCAAAATTCAATTTATGGACACATTTATTACCATGTCTGTCAGTGACTAAAAGGGAGTTTCATAATCAGGAGCACGCATCTGATCTGGTCACAGCAGGCCCGCCATGCTCGGCCAATACGCGCTTCATTATTCGGTCGCAGTGAGGCGATCCGCAGAGGAAAAGGAAAACATGAGCAAACAAAAGAGTCGGTAGTTAGACACGGGATGGGATGGGGGGTGCTTAGATCAGATTTAGGAGCCGCTGAGAGAAAAATCTGAACCAGTAAAAGTACTCAAATTTCTTGTTCTGCTTTTGCCGAAGACATAAATGCATGTTTAACAGTGCTCCCATCAGTCTCGGAGTAGCAGGGGGTTTCAAGAATACAGTGGAACTTTTAAAGTCCAGCTTCAGAAGATTTTGGTGGGATCGGACGGCCATTATGCATTATGTTACATGAGACGTCAACATATCGCACATAAACTCAGTTCATCTAGCAACAAAAGGATTAACTGCATGGGTTTTGATTTTTTCTTTGGCTTTTTACACTACGTATTCCAAAAGTAGGACGTTTTGAGATAAACAACACGAGGTATCCCAAACGTGTCATCACTTGTCAAAGTTGAGGTACAGGACTTTATTTTTTAGCATTTAGTCTCTCACTAACCTACGTAATACACACACAATAGTAAAGTTGTAATTACAGTACATATTTGTTTTTAAAAACACTTCTAGGCAATAAATATGAACAATCAAACGCAAAACAGTAAGTATGGTGTTAATTGAATGTGCCTTCTTGCGTCGTGTATTGTTACGCCACTGCGCAAACTAATAGTTCATTGCGTGCTGTTCGTAAACTTGAAACCTTGTATGTCAGTACCGTCATAAACCAAGGACCTCCTGTAGTAACTAAGTGGTTAACTTATTTTTACAATTTTATTTCCCCCGTACAATTACTATTCAAACAGAGCAAGTCTTAATCATCTTGTGGGTTTGACTCTCACACCAGTAGGTTCCAGCGTTGGTCACATTTTACTCCCCGAAGTTGCCAAAAACGACATGGCATCCACTTTAAACTGTGGTAATGTAGACAGAGAACAGTTTGTTAGAGCCAGTTAAAACAACATGCTCGAGGTTTGAGAGATTTACAGTCCTTGCTTTGCCTGTGAAACATCGAATCTAATGAGCACTCCACTGGGTTGCATGTCATTCAGCGTCAGATCACGGGGTGCACGGACTGGACCGAGAACCAGTGATTGAGGGTCCTGGTCTACTACTAAATACACACTCAAAACACCACAGACCACACATGCTAATAAGTGGTTCTTAGTCTCATTGGTTGGACAGCATTTTGCAAAGATAGTTCAGTGTAATATATAAATTCATAAATGTATCGTATTTGAAGATTGATATTAAACCCATATTGAACTCGAACAAATAAACCTATTTTAGATCAAAGTTAACGTTACAAATTTACTACCAGGCCCATCAATTAGATGGCAAGTGAAATCTACAACTACACCTGTTACTCTTCATAGCCACACATTAAATCTTAATTATTACTTTCTTTTCACGTAGCATTTGGTCTGGGCCATTGCTTTTTCTAGGTCTCAAAAACAACATGACATGGTCTAATGGATAATGCCCGATACCAATAAATTAAAGAGGGATAGAACCAACAGCTGAGATAGACATATAATACCATTCCCCTCTTACGCATGCATATTGACACAGAGCAAGTACTCCAATTAAATCGTGTGTACCAATACCAGATCTACAAAATGGCAGTCAGGTGTCCACTACAAAATAGTACCGTGGTCAACCAGCAGCATCGAACGCATCCGTCTCAGTCGGACTGATGCGATGAGACAGACAAATAACAACAACAGAGGACGGTCTGTTGTACTTCTCGACATGTGGCCATCGGCCACGGGGAGATCATTTCAATCGAAAATGAGGGCAGCAAAAGAAAAAAAAAAAAAAAAAAACAGCACCACAGCAAAGTGGATACTGTGGAGTATATATGCTGTGTCCACAGTTAATGCACAGCAACAGGGTATGCATAGTACCTGGTTCTGAGGGCCACTGTTCACCTAGGTTGGAAACCCAAAAGGCTGCGCAACTATGGTCGCAGTCGTAAATCCATACTTCTTCTACAAAAGACCAACTCAACACTTGCCAGTGCAATAAAAAAAAAGTGGGCTATGCTCCCCCTAGAGGTCAAATGCAGAGGGCAAGTCTGTTAGGGGAAACGAAGAAGACCTTTACTAGTGCAAGAGGCTCCGTGAAATCCCAACGCTTCACTGGTCCAGTCTAATGAGTGTTCTGTCACGACAGGTTATCTTGTAGATGCCTGCTAGAAGCAAATTTCACCATCACTGCCCAACCAAGTGCTGCGGATTCCCGGAAAAAAAGAAACCAAACACTATACCCCCCCCCCCCAAAAAAAAGAAAAGAAAAAAAAAACATCTTGTCCCCTGTGTTGGTTTTGGAGGAGATCTCTCAGCTAGTCATGCCAGATCCTTGAAAATTAGTAACTGATACCCCCAACTCCCCCCCCGCCACGCCAGCACCGGTCATGCAAACAAACTGAAAATGTTCAGTTATTAAAATGGGAGCAAATCCTAGCGGAATGTTTTACACATTTAATGGGTGTGCGTCAAGGTGAGAGACAACATCAGTGAATTATGGCTTGGATTTGGAACTGAAAGAAGGCGAGTCAGGGGAGGTTTTTAACTGCACGTGACAGTTCTTTACTGCAGGGGGATTTACATACGCTGCACAGAAACCACAGTGCCCCCTACAGCTAAAACCCACACATGTCAAACTTTATTGGCCCGGCAAGTAAATGCCAGCACGATGAATAAAACAGTATCAAGAGTCCTGCTGCGAGGAGTTTAGTATGAAAGATCAATGAGTGTGTGTCTACGGGGAGCGGGCTAAAAGCATCCGTGCCATCTGCGGAAGCAGTGGGTCGACATGGCACACTAATCTTTTCTGGTTTGTGTGTTCGGCATCCAGGATGTCCAACAGGCTCGTGCGACAGCTGTGAGGAAGAGACGGTGCTGGGGGTGTGTGGGGGGGTTGGGGGGATCTAAAAGGTCCGCCTGCGAACACACAGCAACTGCGAGCTTTGTTTGGGCGAAAGAAGATTTGTTTTGCTTCTCGCGTCTGTTGAAGTGGAATCACAGGTCTGGGTAATAGAGCAGCAATTAGGGCCTACGCACCCCACACGGCGCCTTCAGTTATTTCTCAAGCACTTAGAATGAGAGCTGAATGATCAAATGATGTGTTTGTGTTTCAATTTTGTTTTCTTCAAAGAGCAAAGTGGGTCTAATAACAGAGCAGTGCTACAGTACGTAACAAGCAAGTTTGATGGAGACAGCAAACATTTCGCTTGAGGTGGTTAATCAGACATGCTAGAGGCATGTGTCTGGAACACAACAGTCACCTCAGTGGTGACATACTGACACAAGATTAGGCACAGCTATTACAGTATACTGTACTGTGTGACATACAGTAAATTTGTGTCACTATCTGATGACAACGGCATCTGTGTATCCATCAATCCATTTATCATCTGTCGATTTGTGAGTTTGAGGGCTACTTCCCTGTTCATGGAGGATGACGTAAGACAATGGGACTGGAGCATTATCAATTCTGGGCTTGGGGGATATCTTCCATCTTAAATAAGACAGCAAAAAAAGAATTTTACGAAAGTGAAAGTCTTGTAGCGCTGTATTTCTGTATTTCCACCTGTCCATTTGCTCGTAAGCAGGCTACTTCCGGGTTCCTCGGAGGTAAGGTAAGATATCAGGACTCTACGACTGTACCATATTTTATTATAGGGTGGGGGCGATTCTATTGTGCACCTGACACCAAAAACACAAAATCAATTAATTTGACCAAAGGGAAAACATTTTGGAGCATCACATTTCTGCTTGTTTGTTGATCCACCCGCTAGTTAGCAAGCTATTACCCAGTTCAAGGAGGATTAAGAACAGGCCATTTGCATTCTGGACGGAGGGATGACATTATCTGGCTCTGCACCAAATTTTCCAAAATGCACCTGCTAACTGACAAACGGTTATTGAAACAATTTGCCAAAATCCCTTCTGCATTTGGTGGCAGTAACTGTATTTTGTTTTTAAAGGCCATTTTTGAGCAAACTTCAGATAGCCTATGACGTTACACAATTTCCTCCCTTCTGCCACAGTTTTGTACTTGTTAACATGGCATAAAAGTTGATAGATTCTCAGGCACTAGAAGAAGAGTACGATACAGTAGCAGGTTCATGTTGGAATCCATTTTAGTGTGACTTTTCACTATCTTCCAAAAGTCCAAACAGGCGTGCACATGGACACTGTGGACATGGCTGGGGAGAAGATGGCGTGAAAACCCTGCTGAGCCCTAAAATGTGTCCTTCACAGCTCAGTCAAGCATTGAGTGACTATCGCAAGCGTAAACATGCCGACATGGGAAGGTGTGTGAACTTTTGGGAATGATAGTATTCACCCCCCGAAAAAGCGATAATGTCATGGTCTACCCTCTCTCCCATCCAGATGAGCCAGTCTGTTTGTCCAAACAGACGACGTCAGCGCCGCAGATCACTTTACACGGATAACCGCGGACATCTGTTTTGGAAATGGAATAACAAAACTCAACCAGCTTTTTACATGTTCGCCGGAATTCAATTAAAATGCGATTAGCAGGAGTATTAAGGGACGGCTGGCTCTACCGACGCATGTGCGGCCGCCGCGATCCCTCGGCTTGGTCAGGTTACTGTCGGGGATTAGTCCCGACAGGGTGACCTCTCACCTCCAGACAGGTGCCTGTGGGAAGGATGGAAGAGTGTTCATGCCATTTCATTGCAAGTGGGATTCCCACAGACTCAGGCCATCATGCCAGAGGACATTAGCACGCTACTCATATCCACGCATGCCAGAATAAAGGAATACATTGAAAATTGCAACATCAGAACATTTATCTGTATTGTTTGCCTCCTCCAAACTGAATTAGAGTTATCAAAATTTAAAGAATGTCTTTTAAAAATCTATATTAAATACTGTATTTTAAAAAAAAAAACTAAGATTATAAAGGAAATATAGTTAAGCATTTGCTTTGAACCCTTCCCTGTAAAAGAATGCAAAAAAAAAAAAAAAACTGTTATTGATTTCAGCTGTATACATGTTAAGTTAACATTGCTCTACAAATAGCGCAACCGTCCATATGGAGCCCAGGAGGTGCGGACCAGAGGTTTACTGTATGGGAAACCACGTTGTAACACAATTGAAACTGACATTTCCTCAAAATAAAAGCACAAAAAAATTAGGCACACATGCTTAGCATACAGCTGTATAAAAAATATTCTTCCTTTGAAACGACAACATTCTCAGGAGAGCGCAGACCTCTGCCAAGGCTGAGCAACGTCAGCCTGTTGCATGCTATTTAAAATTCATCATGATACCTAATGTAACTGTTCCAATCTAGTGCTGTAGGTGGCAGCAATGCGCATTACAAACCGGTTACTGACTAACACACACAAATTTTTTTTTCAACACAGCTCCATCTGTTGGATGTAGTGTTATTACCTTCACCTAGCCCCAATGCAAGCAGACTATGACGCAGAAGTAACAACAAATTTGTCAACAAGGTAAGTATCAGAACCAAAATTAAAAGTGCACAAATATTAGATACAGTTGTTCACCACTGCAAACAAAGACGATAATTATAAAAAATATTGTTGAAATATGCTAATAATCAGAATCAGAATCACAATCATCTTTATTTGCCAAGTATGTCCAAAAACACACACAAGGAATTTGTCTCCGGTAGTTGGAGCCACTCTAGTATGACAACAGACAGTCAATTAACAGAGAACACTTTTAAACCATAAAGACATTGAGAAAAACAATCACTGAGCAATAAAGGGTTGCTAGTTATCTGGTAATGCCGGTACAATTATTATTATTTTTTTTTGACAATTGTGCAAAAAGATGCAGAGTCCTCTAGCACTTAGAACAGTTTAAATGACTAATATAGCAATAGTCCGGTGCAATGACCATTGTGCAAAGGGCGCCGAGACTTCAAGGAGTGTATGCAGTTTAAAGTGACTAGCAGCGCGATAATCTGGGACAATGTTGATTGTGCAAATGTCGCAGGTACTCCTCAGTCAGTGTGCAAGTGGTGTAGATGCTACTCTGGCATGAGTGGCCAGTATTGGTCAACAACAGATATGCAAATAATAGTGCAGCGTTGCGAGACTACAACAGTGAGTGCACGAGTATGTATAATTGGCCCGACAAAAATGTGACAACAAACTCAAAACAAAACAAAATGGCAACATATTGCAATAGAAGAGAAGAGCAGCGGAGAGAGGAGACAACCTTGGGGCGCCCCAGTGCTGATGCTGCGTGTGGATGAGGTGGCCTCCCTCAGCCTCACCTGCTGTGTCCTGCCAGTCAGGAAGCTGTAAATCCACTGGCAGATGGCAGGCGGGACGCTGAGTTGGGGAAGCTTGGAGGAAAGGAGTTCAGGGATGATGGTGTTGAACACTGAGCTGAAGTCCACGAACAGGATCCTCGCGTAGGTCCCTGCACTGTCGAGGTGTTCTAGGATCAAGTGCAGTCCCATGTAGACTGCATCATCCGCAGACCTGTTCGCTCGGTAGGCAAACTGCAAGGGGTCCAGCAGGGGACCTGTGACGCTCTTGAGGTGGTCCAGCACGAGATGTTCAAAGGTCTTAATGACCACAGATGTCAAGGCGACAGGCCTGTAATCATTTAGACCCGAGATTGCAGGTTTCTTGGGGACTGGAATGATGGTGGAGCGTTTGAAACAGGATGGTACTTCGCACAGTTCCAGAGATCTATTGAAAATCTGTGTGAAGACTGGAGCAAGCTGGTCCGCGCAGACTTTGAGGCAGGATGGTTACACATGGTCTGGGCCTGCCGCTGTGAATGTGTTTGATGAGTATAGTGTGTATGGGAACATATGTCACCAAATATAATAAATATATAACTTGGATTTATAATCACTACATAATTCATTCATTCATCTTATCCTCACTAGGGCCGTTGGTATGCTGGAGCCTATCCCAGCTGACTCTGGGCGAGAGGCGGGATACACCCTGAACTGATCACCAGCCAATCGCAGGGCACATAGAAACAAACAACCATATGCACTCACATTCACACCTACAGGCAATTTAGAGTCTTCAATGAACCTACCATGGATGTTTTGGAGCTGTGGGAGGGAACCGGAGTGCCCGGAGAAAACCCACGCAGGCACAGGGAGAACATGCAAACGTCACACAGGCGAGGCCGGATTTGAACCCGGGTCCTCAGAACTGTGAGGCAGACATGCTAACCAGTCTCCAACCGTGCGTCATCATGAATAAAATGAAATAAAATTTCAAAAATTTAAATTAAATAAAAATTCAAAATAAAGTGTTTTATTACAATTATCTTTTTACAAATCGAATAGGATTATTATTATTATTACATTTTTCTAACATAAAACTTTAAAACATAACATTAAATAAAATGTGACAAAAAAAATTGCCAAATGTAAAATTTACTTAAATAGAATCACTTTTTTTTTATCAAACTTTAACAATTTTAAACAGTTGAGTAAAATGTAATATGATTAAATGAAACGGAATAATGTGAAAAAATGTACAAGGTACCAACAGCAGACCAAACATTTGTCTTAAGCATAGACTGCCAGAGAAACAAATTAACCAGCAGACGTGGGGTTAAAACAACCTCTACGGCGAATGTAGAAAATTCCATTTGCCGTCTTACAGCACTGTTTCCCCCTCCCGCCAGACGAAATAGGCCTGTGTTTATGCTACGCAACCCCTCCAAACCTGAGACCTGTTCTTAGGCTGCATGCGGAATAAGCAGCTTTATTCCCGGCAGGCCTCTGAGCCGAGCCGCCGCCGGAGAGGTGAGTGGCCGTCTCATTGGACGAGGCGTTATCTAGGCCCAACACAGCACAGATTCGGGAACACACATTCTGTTTTTTTATATATATATTTACGTCTTCTGGTCGCAACATTATTGGATAATCAGCGGTCTACTTTCCGTGCCTGGCTACGCTCCCAATGACCAAATTATGTAAAGACATAGGGAACGGCGCCAACAGTGTTTTTGATCCTAATACGCCGAGATTTGGTCCAAGCCCGGAGGTAGAACATCAACTGAAAGTGTTCCCAAACAGCAGATCTTCACTGGAGAAAAAGCGAAAGGAGGACTGTAAACACACCGAAGCAAAGACACAGCGCCAGTGAAATTCCCTCATTTAAGGATCGTGACCTCGTTCTCGCGTGTGCGCATTATCTCGTGAAGAAAGCCCCCCCGTCCTGCGAAATCAATTAAAAACAACCAGACAGAATAGAAGGATTAAAAAAAAAAAAAAAAAAAGTGCAAGCGCACAGCAGATAAGAGTGTTTGAAATCCTCATTTATCAGATAAAATGATTATCCTGGAAAGTATTTTGGAGTGGCCAATAAAAACAATGCAGTAGGATTATGAGGTCTCTCAAAGTTTACAGTTAATGCTAAACCGCCTTGATTGACTCACTGGAGGTTCGTCTATGCTAAAATAAAACAGGCCAAGATGCCCAGTAATACTAAACACCGAGCTTCATTTGGATGAAAAGTGATTTAGATAACTACACCGGACAAAAATATAAATGTGACTTTTGTTTTTGCTCCCATTTTTAATTTGCTAAACTCAAAGATTGAAAACGTATTCCCTGCACACAAAAGGCCTATTTCTTTTATATATTCATCACAAATCTGTTTAAATTTGTGTTAGTAGGAACTTCTTCTTTGCCCCGATAATCCACCTCCTTCATGGGAACGGCATATCAAGATGGCGATTAGACAGCATGGACCTGCCCACTATGAAAGGCCACTCTAAAATGTGCAGTTTTATCACACAGCACAGTGACACAGATGTCACAATTGACATGTTGACTGCAGGACTGTCCACCATAGCTGTTGAACTGAATGTTCATTCCTGTTCTGTAAACAGTCTGGAAAGGCGTTTCAGAGAAATCGGTAGGATATCCAAACAGCCTTACGGCCGTAGAGCTCATGTGCCCACACAAGTCCAGGACCTCCACATCCAGCACCTTCACCTCCAGGATGGTCTGACACATGCCACCCAGACAACTGCTGAAACAATCATTCTGAATAACCAAAGAATTTCTGTACAAACTGTCAGAAAACATCTCAGGGAAGCTCATCTAGAACATGCTGATGTCCTCATCAGGCTCTCGACCTGACTGAAGTTCGAAGTCGTAACCGACTTACTGTAAGTGGCCAAGTGCTCACTTTGGAGAGGTGTTCTCTTCACGGATGAATCCTGGTTTTCACTGTCCAGTGCAGATGGCAGACAGCATGTATTGCATCATGTGGGTAACTCATGGTGGCTGCGGAGTTATGGGATGGACACGGTGTTGTTATGGAGAACAAACACAGGTGCATTTTATTGATGACATTTTGAATGCACATAGATTCCGTGATGAGAACCTGATCCATTGTTGTGCCATTAATTAACGACCTTCACCTCATGTTGCAGCATGATAATGCACAGCCTGATGTTGCAAGGTTCTGGGCACAATTCCTGGAAGCTGAAAACATCCCAGTTCTTGAATGGCCAGCATACAACATTAAATGAAAAGTCAAAATAGACTAATTTGCAGAAGACATTCAGGAAATAAAAAGAAATTCTACATTTGGATTACAAAGATCTGCCTTGTTGTTGGATCTGCCAGATCCAACAACAAGGTGGGAAAAGCTACCCATAACGTATATATAAAGTTCATATTGTATACATTTCAAGGAAAAATCAGACAAACATTTCTTACTCCACCGTGTTTGTTTGTTTTTAAATACCCCCCACATTATGCTGCACTTGAGTCACTGAGAGATATTAGGTAATGTAAATACCAACGCAGACTTGATCACACTTCTGCCTGATTATTTCTCTAACATCTTTGACTGACAATAATTATTAACATCGGAAGGGGTGCATTCCATAGGCTGCTCATCTCCTGCTGATCACGTCTGGTTAATCGGTCCCAAACACCTGCCTTGGCAGTTGGATGGAGTAATCATTCCGCTCCAACAGTACCGTGACAGAACCTTGCTTTAGTCTCTTTTTTCCCTTGAGGGTTTTTGGCTGAATAATCCTCTCCAGGGTGAAGTGCCGACTGCACACTTTGTAGCGTGTTGTGACAGTGAATTTCTCATGACGAATACTCACTAGCCAGCTCTTAAAATGCGGTTTAATTTGACTAATGATGTGCACATTGGAACACAATAATATTCATGCTATCGTTTGTGTTACATTTAATTAAAAAAAATAAAAATACAAAAAAAAAAAAGGTAAACCATATCTGCAATGGATATGACGTCACGGCAATATGTGCAGAGAGCCTATTCCCTTTGCAACATGGTGACTCAAAGAACAAGTCTAATTTGGACTCATGGAACTTTAACTTAACTTGAATATCTAAAGAAAGCACAGCCCTCCATAACGGCTAGACAAAGTGAAACTATACTGTGCCTTACTTGTGTTTGTCCGACAATATATTCAATTGGATTCAGTTTTTATGGGGACATCATTGAATTTGTCACGCAATCATATGAATGGAGGTCAAATGACAAAAATCAAACATGTAAAGGAGCAGGATTTGATGAAGATCTAGAATTTGGTGCAAATTCAAATTAGCCTTGGCTTCGGTGTGTAGCTTGTCATGCATCCACATCGCTAACAGCCTCCCAAAGATCGATCCGTGCAACACTTTGAAACTTGACTGTTGTATCAGATCATTTTGCTTTACCCGCCTTTTTCCATTCTGCGCAGCAACGCCATCGGGGGAGCAGCTTGGGGCCGGAGCGGCTTTGTTCTGAGGCGATGCTGACAGTCTCTTTATCTCCTCCTGTCAGACAGAACTCTGTTTGATCTGCAGCTTCTTTTGCACATCTTCCACATTCTGGTCAGATGACCTCAGCCGGCTTTGCTGCAACAACAAGAAAACGTGCGAGCGGGAAAAGTGGTTGTGTTGCAATTAGGGAGTGACCTTTACATGCTTTGGTTCACACATGGAGTACATACGGTATATGTTCTTTATCGCCAGACTCCGAGCGAGGGTCCTTGGCCTCCAATATCAAACAGACTTGAAGTGGATCTAATCCACCGCGTGTGTTTCTGTCTCCCAGGGTGACATTTTTTTTAGTAGCTCACATTACAAATAGCAATTAAAAGGGATGTTTCACATCGCGCCATATACATACGTAGAGAGAGAGAAAAAGATGTAAAGAGAAAGTATGCCATCTCTCCCTCAAAAAAATAAAAAATAAAACAGCCACTGACGCCGCCTGCCTATTGATCTTTATTACAATAGCAGCAAGCTGTACAACGTTTGATGGTTTTGTACAGATCTTACCCGCCCTCATTCATAATTACCACTACACATGTAGAACCAAGGGCAACTTTAGATGGGACGCCGTTTGAAAAAGCTGTCGCCGCCAGACTGCAAGGCATGATGGGTAAACTCGGCGGGGCCCTCGCACTGTAGCAGTGCGAGCCCTGAGGCTATTGCTCGTCCCGCCAGACACCTGCAGCAACTTAAGTTTTACAAAGATCGAATTATGGAGCTGATTTTAAATGAGAGAACTTGTTTTTGTCTGCTCAAAGTAAAAAAAAAAGAAAAAAAAAAGAAAAAGCTACTTCATGGCTGACTTTACCAATGGAAGTTAGTTGACTTATGAGTGCTGATTTTTTGCTCTGTGTGTGAGCTAAAATTTGAGTTACCAGCGAGCTTCAGATACGCCGCCGCTCAAGTGAAGGGAAGTGAAAAAAAAGACAGCAACAGTCACCTGTGCACTTTCAGCTGTTTGTTTAAAAGTATACAGTCAAACAAACAAATGAAACATGAAAACACTCGCAGGCAGCTACAGTAGGCCAACCCCTGCCCCTTAAAGGCACACATACAACACTACAGTCGTTGTCACTCACCTTGCAACGTATAGTAGCCATACTTGATAAAACTAATGTATCTCTTTATTTTCTCTTTTGTTACATTTACTATGGTTTTATACAAATACAATATTCCATCCATCCATCCATCCATTTTCTACCGCTTATCCGAGGTCGGGTCGCGGGGGCAGTAGCTTTAGCAGGGACGCCCAGACTTCCCTCTCCCCAGCCACTTCATCCAGCTCTTTCGGGGAGATCCCGAAGCGTTCCCAGGCCAGCCGAAGGACGAAGTCCTGGTGGGACATGTCCGGGAGGCATCCGAATCAGATGCACCATCCACCTCATCCGGCTCCTCTCAATGTGGAGGAGCAGCGACTCTACTCTGAGATCCTCCCGGACGACTAAGCTTCTCACCCTATCTCTAAGGGAGAGCCCGGACACCCTGCGGAGGAAACTCATTTCGGCCAATTGTATCCGGGATCTTGTTTTCTTGTCGACCCACAGCTCATAACCATAGGTGAGGGTAGGAACGTAGATCGACTGGTAAATCGAGAGCTTGGCCTTTCGACTTAGCTCCTTCTTTACCACAACGGATCGATACAAAGTCTGCATCACTGGAGACGCAGCACCGATCCGCCTGTCGATCTCCCGTTCCATTCTTCCCTCACTCATGCCCGACCTGGAGAGGGCACGCCACCCTTTTCCGACTGAGGACCATGGTCTCAGATTTGGAGGTGCTGATTCTCATCCCAGCCGCTTCATACTCGGCTGCGAACTGCTCCAGTGAGAGTTGGAGGTCACGGCTTGATGAAGCCAACAGAACCACATCATCTGACCACGACAGGCACCGACCACCTTACAGCCTCAGCAATGGAGGCGCGGAACATGGTCCACTCGGACTCGATGTCCCCCGCCTCTCCCGGAACATGAGCAAAGTTCTGTCGGAGGTGGGAGTTGAAACTCCTTCTGACAGGGGATTCCGCCAGACGTTCCCAGCAGACCCTCACAATACGTTTGGGCCTGCCACGGACCGGCATCTTCCACCACCATCGGAGCCCACTCACCACCAGGTGGTGATCAGTTGACAGCTCCGCCCCTCTCTTCACCTGAGTGTCAAAGACATGCGGCCGCAAGTCCGATAACACGACCACAAAGTCGATCTTCGAACTGTGACCTAAGGTGTCCTGGTGCCAAGTGCACGTGTGGAAACCCTTATGCTTGAATATGGTGTTCGTTATGGACAATCCGTGATGAGCACAGAAGTCCAATAACAGAACACCTTTCGGGTTCAGATCGGGAGGGGGGGGGGGCGTTCCTCCCAATCACGCCCTTCCAGGTCTCACTGTCATTTCCCACGTGAGCATTGAAATCCCCCAGCAGAACGATGGAGTCCCCAGTGAGAGCGCTCTCCAGCACCCCCTCCAAGGACTCCAAAAAGGATGGGTACTCTGAACTGCTGTTTGGTGCATAGGCACAAACAACAGTCAGGACCCGTCCCCCCCACCCGAAGGCAGAGGGAGGCTACCCTCTCGTCCACCAGAGTGAACCCCAACGTACAGGCGCCGAGCCGGGGGGCAATAAGTATACCCACACCTGCTCGATGCCGCTCACCGTGGGCAACTCCAGAGTGGAAGAGAGTTCAACCCCTCTCGTACTCCTCTCGAGGGGACTGTTACCAGAGCCCAAGCTGTGTGTGGAGGCGAGTCCGACTATATCTAGTCGGAACTTCTCAACCTCACACACCAGCTCGGGCTCCTTCCCTGCCAGAGAGGTGACATTCCACGTCCCTAGAGCCAGCTTCTGTAGCCGGGGATCGGATTGCCAAGGTCCCCACCTTCGGCCACCGCCCAGCTCACACTGCACCCGACCCCAATGGCCCCTCCCACAGGTGGTGAGCCCATGGGAAGGGGGACCCACGTTACCCTTTCCGGGCCCCATGGGTGTAGGCCCGGCCACCAGGCGCTCGCCTTCGAGCCCCACCACCAGGCCTGGCTCCAGAGGGGGGCCTCGGAGACCCGCGTCCGGGCAAGGGAAAACCAAGTCCATCGTTTGTCGGGGTCTTTGAGGTGTGCTTTGTCTTCAGTATTGTTTATTGAAAAAAACATTGTGTTTTTTTGGGTTAGGGTTGATTTACGAGCTTGTTACAGAACAAATTAAACTCCTAAGTCAAGGTACTACTGTAAAGGTATACTATGTCAGCTCTTTTTATGTAAACTGCTTGACAAATGTTAAAATGCTTTAATACTGACTCGTTGGATTTTTGTCTTTAGCTCTATACTGTAATGTATATATATAGTAGTTTGAGCTGTAAAAGGTCAAAGTTAAGACAAAATTTCCATATTTTCCAACAGTTTGTGCAGAATATGTCTGTTTGCTTGTGGGACCGACGAGACAACAAAAAGAAAAGACAGCGGTTGCGCCGCATGTTTGGATAGAGAGCGGGTATGAGCAAACACGGTGATGCAACTTTGACTTCAGAGTGAGGAACATTGTCCTTGTGAGAGGATTGTTGCCTCCAGCAGTCGAGAACAAGGCGAGCAGTCTTTTAGCCGGGCACACCCTTGAATAATGCATCAGCCTCTGCGGCGCTGGGCAGATATACAGTACTGATTTCTTTGCCCCCTGGCATTGTCGGGGAAATGAATAATGGATAGGTTAAATGCTCGTGTTTGGGATGAATTAGTATTGGAGCTGTTGATGTAATAATGTGACGTGCGGTCGTCAAAGCCAACACACAGACATATTTAAGGTGCTGGGTGCATTCCGCTTACCTCTTGTTAGTTAGCTGGATTACGGCAAAACTATTAAAGCCATTCTGGATGTGTAGATCAAAGATTCCCAGGATAAATCTATAGAAACCCGTCCCGTGGGGATGTGGGGAATTCAGTTTACACTCTTATGAACTCAGGCAGGGGTTCCCAACCACCAGCTGACTCCGGGCAGGAGGCGGGGTACACCCTGAACTGTTTGCCAGCCAATCGCAGGGCACATACGAACAACCAACCATCTGCACTCACATTCACACCTACGGGCAATTTAGAGTTGTCAATTAACCTACCATGCATGTTTTTGGGATGTGGGAGGAAAGCAGAGTGCCCGGAGAAAAACCACACAGGCACGGGGAGAACATGCAAGCTCCACACAGGCGGGGCAGGGATTTGAACCCCGGTCCTCAGAACTGTGAGGCAGATGTGCTAACCAGTCGTCCACCGTGCCGCCCTTATGTAAACATGTAAATATTAACTGAAATGAAGAATGGAAAGAACAAAAAAGCGAAAAAATGAAAGCATGAAAAAATAAGAAAACAAATACATTTGCATTGAGAAAAAACAAAAGGCGGCACTGTGGTCTATAGGAAGAATGATGCAGGTATAGCACATCTACTCAAAATGCCTTGGAATCTTAAAATCAGACCTGTCTGAATAGATTCAACAGAAAATTTTAATTAGTAGGGGAATGAAGATAAGGAGAAAGACGATTAAAGCAAATAAATATCAGAAAAATGAAATTTCACATCATTGAATGAATTTAATTTTGCTCTAATTTAAGTAGGACATATTTGACAAGCAATAGCCTGTCCATCATTAAGCAACAAAATTGCGGCATATGGACAAGGTGAATGATTATGATCAGAAAATGGATGGATGATCAGAATTGGAGTTGCTTGGCCTTGGCGGAGGTCTTACTAAAAGAGAGGAATCCGAACCCCCGGCCCTTTTGTGTCGTCCTTGCTGCCTCCCTTGATTAACATTTAACACCCAGGGGAATACTTTGTTGCTGGAAAGAAAAAGGCAACTTTGAGTTCTTGGAAGGCAGAGGAGGCGGCGGGCAGGAGGTTAAAAGGGGGGAAAAGGGGAGAGGGAAAAAAAGACAAGAACATGATACACAGAGTACACAGGAAGCATTTTCATATAGCATGTCATATATAACTTATGAAGTCATGACAGCACATTCTGCATTCCCTTTGGCTGGCATCGCTCTCCTGCTTCCTGTCGCCGCATCTTTGCACGCGCTGCCCGCTCGAAGGCGGAGGTTTTAACACCGATGGACGCAGAGGGGCCACGGCGAGAGGGGCCAGGCCCCCACTCGGGTCACGCCGTCCTACCGGTCATGCCAGGGAAAACCCATCGGCAGTGTCCGAGGGGTGCGCTTTGCGTTTAGACAGTCTGTCAGATCTCAAGCTGGTATACCAACAGAACCAGAGGAGTCCACACATACACCCACCCCCCACCACCACCACCACAAACAGCCCCCTCTTTGCATCTACATCTACATCCTCTCTATCGCTGCTTTTTGTGGTTCTTCATCCTCCCTCTGACGTTTTTTCTCCCTTTCCTCAGCGGGGAGCCCTTCAACTCTGCTCTGTCGTATTCTCTCATGCCACCCCCACACCCCAACCCCTGCCTCACTTTCTGCTTTTCCAGATTCAATAAGCACCCCGGAGGCAGGAGTGGGGGAGAGTGGGTGAACGGGAGAGGTGAGGAGGGGTGTAAAAACATCTGTGCCCTTATTTACAAAGGGTCCAGGTATTGCTCGACGTTAAATCCGAGGGAAATGATTTATTTTCCGGCCTGTGTGTGGCACTGATCCCCGAGGCGTAACTCAGCGGTGGACCGGCTTCGCACTGGCAATTTACGGTGGCTGCAGAGGCTCATAAAGGAAGAATGGATTAATCTGGAACACGACATAAACAATACGACTCTGACAGCCCTATTAAAAGCTGAGCCACTCGGCATCAACCCCCCGTGTCCACACGTAGCAAAAACGGACCGGAGCCTTGTTATTGTCATTCCCAGAGTATCGGATTTGTCTACATATAGCAACCGGACCTTTTAACTGTTTAGCCGGTGGACATCATCAGAGGTATCGGATGCGAACGCTCCCACAGTGCTCGTTAGGCTTCCTGTCCCAGAACCCGTGGCCTCTCGTTTTTCCATCAAGTGGCTTCTTTTGGGAATGTGTTGCATGCGCTTACGTCAAAATTTGCAAGGACAACATGTCGTGCATGCGATACTCGATACAGATAGATTTGTGCATGCGAACCGAGTCGAGACGCTCGCAAGTATACACATCGAGTCCTCAGCTGCTCCCAGGGCATCCCCTTGGGAAGAGGTCACTCAGCATCTTCATTGACCCCCCCCACCCAACCAGTGACTGATGACACTCATGCAGCTTGTCGTTTGGTTAGCTTGGCCTCAGTTAGGGGACAGGTGTGTGGTAAGTCATGTAGAAAGCAGCATGTATCTCACACGGGAGCCCTTAACACATTTAGAAACAGCATTTCCAAGCAAGCTGCTGCCACTTTTAAACCAATTGCTTAATACAATTTTAAACAGTGGACTAATCCCAGAAAAAACATATGCATACAGTATAAAGGTCTTGGGGCACCACTAGCTTAATAACAGCAGTCATTTTGACATTGGAAACTATAGCTCAAGTAAGCAGCATTATACCAAAATAAATAAATTGATTTTATTCTGAGGATCTGGATATATTGTAGGTCCATAAGCAAAAAGCATCCGGTTTTTTTGTTTGTTTGTTTGTTTTTTGTTCATTGTTTGAGTCACTCTGGCGTCAGTGACGTCCACAAATAAATAAAATAAATACATTAATAATAATAATAATAATAATAATATCAAGACAGGAGCATACATATTTTTTCACATACATTACAGTAACATTCTATTGTGACTTAAATGGTAAAAAGAGAAAAATTAATTCATGTAACAAGTAAACAAAAAAGTGGCGGATCGTATTCGTGTTTGTTCATCAGTTCATTTGTAAGCTAATAGGCTTCCTAATTCACCAAGGATGTTGGTGAATTCCTAGTGGTCCATGGTCCATTTTGATGCTTGGAAGGGTGGAACTGTTCCATCGAGAGTCAAACAGCAAAAAAGTGAAACAGATTGCAGCATTTTTTAGTCTGGGCCATGAGGGAACTGTTCTTTTGTGACTCAAATGGCAAAACTGAAAATGAGTTAATGTGACCAAACTGAAAAAAAAATGTTGGTTCCAACTTATGGTTTGTTTTCCATCAGTTTGGTAGTTAGCACTCTACTTCCTGACAGGACGTTACCTTTTTTTGTTGTTGTTGTTGTTGTTTTTTACAATGGGATGGGACGAACAGTTCCATCAAATGTCAAACAGCAAAAAAAGAAAATAAATTCCACAAAAAAAAAGGGAGAAAAGTGTATTTTGGTAGCTAGCTTACTAGTTTATGGACGATTGTGAAAGTCCTTACTAGCCTTTTTGTACTTAGCGCCCAGTCCAGAGATGTTCATAGCGCTTTTCTACATCGTAATAAGTTCAATATCCTGCTCTGTCATATTTATCGTCCCTGCCATCACTGGTACCACCCCTCTACAAAGTTACAAGGGAATCGACTGTGTAGTTTTTTGCATAATCCTGCTAACTAACAAACGACCATTATGGCAACACCTTTCCACTTCAATGTCTCACACTGGAGGAGGGTCAAAAAGAGAAAAACTCCCTGGAACAAGAGTTACTAATTTATCTCCAGCGATGGATAGACGCTTCAGGAGTGTGAGGCGAGTGGAGAGCACAGGCCTGAAATTGAAATCAATAAGTTCATTAGCCTGCTGAGGCTGTCCGTGCCGCCACCCTGCACTTCCCCTGCAGACAAACACAGCAGCAACACGTACAAAAACACACAAGAAAAACATGGAGAAACAAGGCTTGACCTATGTCCGTCAGCCAGGCATTCCATTTATTTAGGCCCTTATCGCCGGTCCAATCGGACGAGGCAGCTACACACTGATAACGCTCCGAGATGTGGATAATAGCCACACAAGACTAAAGAGACCAAAGGAAAGGACTCATACTAAAAACAAAACTAAATAAAGAAAATGCATCGGGGATTGTCTCCATGTTGCTTCTAGTTTTCACATCCAGTGTTGAAATATAAAAGGCTCCCTTGGGGAAAGTTTTGCAAGTTTTCTTTCTTTGTCTGTGCCTGTAATTTAGCGGATCACCCCCCCCATTAATAAGTGAGGAAAAAGTTTTGGTCTGACAGCTAACAAGACCCCCAGCCTGCCTGCGCCAAACACAGAATGACTAACGCTGTTTTTTCTTTTCTTGTCTGTGTACACTGAACAAACCACAGTCTCATCACTCATGTAACGGCGCATTGTTTACGTTGTTTTTGTTTTTTTACCATTTGTGATACTTCAGCAGTGTTTCGTGTGGAACAGCCGCCAGAGTCCTATAGGCTGCTTTAAGATCAGCGCAGTCGATGTTTCCTTCCACCTGAAACGGGACTTGTTGTAGCTCTTCCTGTCCAATAATCTATGTTTACGAGGCCCATACATTGCTTGAAAGGAATTTATATAAAGTAGTACCTCTAAGATCAAACAGAATACCGTCAGGGACACTGCTTTGTTTGAATTCAGAGTTTCCATTTTCTATACAGCAGATCGTGTCCTCATTCGGGTCGCGGAGGAGCTGGAACCTATCCCAACTGAACTGGCCTGCGGTCAGTCAGAGGGCAAATGTAGACGATCATTCGCACTCACATTCACACTGAAGGATAATTTAGTCTTCAATGAACCTAACATGCATGTTTTGGGAATTTGGGAAAAAGCTGCAGAACCTGAAGCAAATCCACATAAGTTTGGGGAGAACATGGCGAAAACTCCAAACAGGAAGGTGGGAGTAGAGATTAGAATCCCTAACCTTAGAACTGTGAGGCCGAGATGCCAACAACTAGTCCGATCACTTTCCCCGTTGGAATTTTAATTAATCCATTCCAGGTTCAAACTGACCAAGACCAAGACTCTGGAGTCACTCAGTCTCAGAATAAAATAAAGATTTGGGAGAAAAAAAAAAGACAAACGATCTGCAGAAAAAGTACTGTACAAGGTGCTAATGAAGTAAAATAATATGCATTGTGTTTGTTAATTAATATGTACATTTGATATATATATTTTGGGAAATATTTCCCTTCTAAATACAAAAATTAGAGCATTTTAAGATATATACATTGAATAGCGCAATCCAAACCCTGCACCCCAGAACTGTGAGGCAAACACACCAACCAATATTCCACCATGCCGCCCTGTCTTGAAACAAAGACATTATTATCTGACCACTTCCAGCATTCTGCTCTGCTAAATTGCCGTTAAAAAATTAGTTTGCAGACAGCAAAGTGAACGAGTGGTGAACACGTCTGCCTCACAGTTTAGGTTTTGAGTCTTGGCTCCGGCCGTCCTGTGTGGACTTTGCATGATATTCCTGTTTTTTCCGGGTACTCAAGCTGGGAGTCAAGGATGGATGTTTGTTCATTTATGTGTTATTTGTGCATATTGGGCTTGGGCGTGTGTGAATTTTGGGGTATTAAAGACGCACTAGATACACATAGTTCCAAATAGTCGACACTAAATCAGAAATAGGCATTTCGACTCAGACAGTGTAAATGCAGCCGCAGGCTTGACGAGACACAAATTGTCCATGACCCGAGCTCAACCCGCAGACAAACCTGTCTTCAAGGGCACCTTTATCACACACCAAGCCCCCCCCCCCCCCCCCCCCCGCCCCCCTTTTCACCTGGAGATTAGCGTACCAGGCTAAACGTCCCGACTCGAGCGAGACTCTATCTCCATTCGCACAAATGAAATACAAATGGACTTATATATCTACAAAAGAAAATCTGGACTTCAATCTGTTTTATCCTAATAGCCCTACCATCTCAGCAGGGCATTTCACCCCCCTTATTTATATATAAAGAAGACAGTGTTCACCATTCTATCCGGAAGCTCGGGAAGTGGGGGGGGGGGGGGGGTCACTATCCCAGGGGGTCTCTGGGAATGCAAACATACTGGCGCAGTTGGCAAGTCTCCCATTAGACTCAAGAGTTCAACAGAAGCCAAAACACAAAACAGTTGTTACGGGGCTCACTTCATTTCCTGCTTCAAGGAAGAGCGATGTGAGAACACGCACTGGGATCAGAGCAAAGCGGGAGTGTCCATTTTGCAGGAATTGGGGAGAAGATAACTCCTTTTCAAGAAGGAACTGGTCTGACCACGCGAGTCCAGCATCCACTAAAGCAAATGACAGTGTGGAACAGTTAAATACACTTGAGACTTCATTAAAATGACAATTTCTTTGACATTAAATGAAATGCAGGGAATTTAAAGTAGATTTATTTTTAATTGGTTAAAAATACAGTAGTTGGCTATGTGTGAATTTAAACAACCAAGTAAATCTTTTGTTCTGCCTATTTCTGAAAATGTGTCGGTGAGCGAGCCGTTCTGAACGAATAATGGCTAATTTACTGATGACTACGCCCGTACTGATTGCACCACCCATGGCTCGGCTGGGCGAAGCTGCAGAGCCACTTTCAGGTGACCAGTCACGCCTCCGGACAACACTTTCTGACACACTATCATGCAGAAACACTCATGTCCCCCACAACTTTGTCCCCCGCTATCGTCTCAAAGCCAAAGAGTAAGCAGAGCTGCATTGGAGTTTGTTGGATGCACTGATTAGCACAAGCTAAGAGTGTAAGTTTTTGATAAGTGGCACATAGTTGATTGTTCTGTGAAGTTGTCGCCGTTTTTTCCGGTAAAAGCTGTCAGGGCTCCGGCCGCAGTCACCGTGAGAGCGGAACTCGCCATTGGCCCAGCAGTATATGGGGCGGGGTATACCGTAAATCACCTGCTTGAGACAGGACCAGCCCCCAAAAATAGGATAATTTCATCAAGAAAGGAAAGTGTAGTGTACTGTAATTCTTGATCCTTCGGGCATTTTGACGAAAGCATGTCACAGACATGTTATTATTGACACTTGGGAAGCGTTTAAATCTTGCAAAGCTGTGTACCGCATTAGACAGAATTTAGTAAGATTCACTAAAAAAAAGAAAAGAAAAAAAAAAAGGCAATGCATTGTCAAAACTGAAACACAACATATTTTTAGGGGTTTCTTCAGCATTCTTTTTTAAAATTGAAAAATGTTATGGAAAATAATAATCCCTAGACTCTAAATTTATTACAAATCAGCAATCCAAAAGCTTTCTGGAAAGAATTGCTTTTGCCCCTGCAGGTTACACTGTAATAAATTAGTAATGAAATAGCAATAGCAATAGTTTCGTTCTTTGGAGTGCTTTCGATTTGTTAGGACTTTTTTTTTTAGATTGGGGGTGCCATTGGAACATAACATTTAGCTTTTTGTACAATTTTTCTATGAATTACCACAATATTATATTAGTAGGACAAAGTACAAATTACTGATCGAGTTGATCACTTCATAAATCCACTTTAGGGCAAAAATTATCTGTGTGTGTTGTTAAAGTTGGGTAAAAACAGTGGTTTATGTTATCACTTCTTTAAAAAAAGAAAAAGGAAAATGGGACAGTGTCAATAGCTTGCTTTTATCTGTCAACTAGCTTTGCTTTTCACCAAGATGGTATATGGAGTTAATATTTAATTTCTTTTCTCAACTACATAGTGTGCGTGTCCAGAGACTTTTCACTTCTTATCCATATTTAAGGCCTGGAACTTCCTAGAAGGGTTTTAGCCACAGACACAAACAACACAACCATAGTTTCCATACAGGCGTATAAGAGGCCACTCTCGGCCATTTTATTGATGAGGTTACAAACTCTGTGGCAAACAAGCGCTCCACAACAGCTTTAATATCCAAGCTAAATATTTCATCGTCAGACCTGAAGTTCCTTTGGAGTCGTCGCTGCAGCCTTTTGTGCTGTGCTGGAAGTAAACAGGAGGGCTTGTGGAAAAAAAGAAGAGGGTTGTCAGCATAGGAAAAGAGAGGAAGACCCTCAATCCCCTTGAAGGTCAGAAGAAGGAGAAGCTTAGTATTGGCGCGCCGCTCAAGTCGATCCCGGCGTGTCAGAAAACTTCTGACGTAATGATGGGGGGGGGGGGGGGGGGGAAGGACATAAAAGAGGCATCAGAAAAGAAGATGTTGAGCACAGATATGACATCATCCAGGAGAGCGTCCCATCTCTGCAGAGCAGAGAGAGAAGACTCCACTGCCTCCTCCACCTCCCCTTTGCTCTTCTTTTATTTTGATCTGTCTATCCACGACTGGTGTGTGAGAGGGGAGGCGGCTGGCAGGTGATATTGAAGCCTATGAAATATTTACCAAAGCAATAATGACTCCCTGGACAGAGGGAAGGAAGACATGAATGGGTGAAGAAAACAGGGCAGAAAGTGCAAAATGCTGGAATAGAGAATACCTGTCTTCTTCTTTTTTTGATCGGAGATGAAGGACGCATATTATATATATATATATCTGAGACCTTGAAACTTTTCACATAAGCAATTTGTGTCAGTTTCCTTTTCAAGCACTTTTGCAAACACTACAGGACTTTTCTAAAGATTCTGTGGTCCAGAATTCCACCGCTCCTTTGCTTACTAGAACTCGGAGAAACGATGAACTCATCCATTCTCCTTCAAATGCAGTGTTAGATACTGGTGCAGAATGCCGCTGCTTGAGTAGTGACTAGAAATACAAAAAGAGATCATCTCACCAATTCTCATTAGAATGTATATAGAATGTAAATATTTCTCTTCAACTTTCAAAGGTCTAAATATTCAGGTGCAACATATTTCAAAGAGTAGCTTTGGCTCTTGCAGTGACATGTACTCGAGTAAGGATTAGAACGAGGAGGACAGTCACACTTCTCTCGTTTTGTAAAATATTTAACATAATTCTTATTGTTACCTATGAAATGGTCTAAACCAACATTTTGCTTACAGCTTGTGCTGTGTTACGAACCAGGAAACTCTTTATTTATGATCATGGCAGGAACAACCAGACAAAAAAGTATATCATTCAGTTTAGGTACAACGTCTTGTCAGTGGGATGGTAGCATTAAAAGTCCAGCTCTTGCACCCTTGACTTTTCTAACTTTCTTACCTTTCTAAAGTCTTTCCAGCTGATCCACAATGCAACTGCTCGAGTGCTGACTGGAATGAGGAGATGATGTCATGTTTATAATAGAAAACTTTCTCCTCACTCACAAGACTCAAAATGGTCAGGATTGGTTCTTTACCAACTTGGAAACTTACCTGTAGCTTTTTAAGGCAATGTTCCCTCCAACCTCAGCAGCCCATTTTCAGGCCAGCGTGAACAAAACAAGATGGTCATGAGACAATGCTGGGGGACGGTTTGGCCAAACCTGACAGGCAGTGATTGCTGTGGATGTCTGAATTGTCAAACATTTGTCAAAACATTTGTCACTGCAGTCACGGTGGAAATGAGAAACCTAGTTGGCCGTAGTAAAACAGGCTGTACGCATCTAAACCTGACAGTACGTAATAGGGCGTAACACAACTTGGAGGCAGTCCAAAGTATGATAGGAAGCATTGTATTCCGTGGCATCTCACACTTGCTGCCTACAACTCATCCAAAGCTAAACTATGTTAACTGTAATTAACTGACAGTGACGCTGTGGCATAACCTTTTATAGCACTTAATGTTGAATGTGTGAGAGTGCAAGAGAGAGAGAGAGAGAGAGAGAGAGAGAGAGACTGAGGCCACAAACGTGCTCCAAAGCTGGTCCACGTTTACCCGTATAGCACCTTGACAGAATGTGAGCAATGTGGGCATGTGACGGGTCGAGAGGGAACGTACTGGCATGCATGGTAAACCGCGGGCTGAACCGTTCCGTCTTTGTGCTTCCGGGACTCGGGAGCCCCGACCCCCTCACAGCCCATTACAGATACCATGATAGACTGTGAGAAAACTTAGCAAGACTTAAATACAGAAAAAAAATTACAAATCCCATGGTGTTCTACGTGGCACGGTGAGCGACTGGTTAAGAGCGTCTGCCTCACAATTCTGAAGACCGGGTTTCAATCCCCGGAGCCGCCTGTGTGGAGTTTGCATGTTCTCCCTGTGCCTGCGTGGGTTTTCTCCGGGCTCTCCGGTTTCCTCCCACATCCCAAAAACATGCATGGTTGGTTGATTGAAGACTCTTAAATTGCCCGTAGGTGTGAATGTGAGTGCGGATGGTTGTTTGTTTATATGTGCCCTACAATTGGCTGGCAACCAGTTCAGGGTGTAACCCGCCTCCTGCCCGATGATAGCTGGGTTAGGCTCCAGCACTCCCGCGACCCTTGTGAGGAGAAGCGGCTCAGAAAATGGATGGATGGTGTTCTACATTTACAAACAAATGGGGCTGCTGTGGCCGCAGGGAATATAGTGTGATTGTCCGTAGCCTAAAGACACTCAAACTGTTCCAGAATAACACTACTCGCATGCTGACTAAGAGAACTAAGAGACTTCCCGTCAAGAAAATAAATGTATGACCGTAACATTGTCGGGGTATAAAATTTTGTGAAGTAATGCAGTGCTTTTGTACCCTTTTACATCTAACATACACACATCTTTTTAGTCCTCGAAATAGTACGAACGGTTACCCTTTACACTATAGGGTACAATAGCATAGTTTACACGCTTACTGTAGTCTTATTTCGGACAGGACCAGACCGGAAACACATAACATGATGCTGGAGTATGTAACGTGTGGGGAACAACTTGAACAAACACATACTCACATGCACTTATACGATGTAACATGAGCCTCGCCAAGGTCCTCGCAGTGAAACGTCTCACACGGGCTCCCCCCGCAGCGAGCCTTTAATGCGCTTGTTTGCAGACGGGACTCGGCATCGCACTTTGGGCCAGCTTGATCCGGACGGCCAACAGAGATGCTTCACAATGAGACATGGGAAGGAAACCGGGCCGCCGCATGGTTGTTTTCCCTGCATAGCACGTCCGGGATGCCGGGGTGGCTCAGAACAACAGTGAGCTCTCTAACCTAAGACTTTGGGTTAAAGGCTGGAAGGAAGGCGCTGGCTCAGTGCAGCGGGGGTACACTTTGGATGTGTCTACAATTGGAGTGAGCCATGGATAGAGAGCAAGGGTTGGGACAAACAAACATGAACCTTTGCATTGGACTCTATGTGAAAGCACGCCGCAGATGGGAGAAAAACACTTTCACTCAGCACTGTCAGGCCTTCCTCTAACTTCAAAACAAGCACTCTCAGTCAAAACAAACTTGAGGTGAAAAGAAAGTACAATTTTGTCATGACCCCAGATTCATTTACTTCTCATATCCACTGCTACGCCAATAAGAGCGAAAATGGACACTGCAACATCTCACAAGCAATTTCAAAAGGTTTTAAATGATTAATGTCATGTCTTGATCTGGTCATTGGCTTCAGTGTTGCTCAATGTAGCTCCATAAATGGATTATCTATTTTACACAGGGGTATATTTTGGAAGATTTATCTTCCTATTTGTCACACAAGTCTAAAAAGAAATGCCCAATTTAGTAGAATAAATAACAAATTCATTTAAAACATAACGTAGAGTCAATTTAATAAGAATACCAAAAACAATAACAATAGGGATGATTATTTTTCTTATTATTATTAGTATTAGTAGTAGTAGCAGTCGTAGTATTTAGTTTAATACATGCTATTAAATTTAAGTAGAAAAATATGTTACCTTGTCCCAATAATTATTTTATTTTATTCTAATATTATTTCATTATTTTATTACCTTAATGTAAAATTTTGGGCATTTTATTACCCCATATTCCATTGTAAAAACTCTTTTGGGGATTTACATTAAGATAAATAAAAACAAATTGAAGAATTGAAAGAATGATATACCAGTATACAGTACGAGTTGTATTACAACAACAGAAACAATAATAATAAAAATAATATTTTAATTACAACTTTTTAATTACTATCGTAATCTATATTAAATATTAACAACCAAATATGTTGCCCGAATGATTATTTTACCATTGTTTTCATGTTAATTTTTGTGTTGTTGTGGTGTTCAACTGTACTTCATAATTTTGAGGGATGTTTCTAATATTTTGGAGACCACCACTACCAAAATATGATAAATGTCTGTCAGTATGATGCTGTGCACTGCAAACTTCAAGTGCAACGACAATGATAAACATTGTTTAAGTGGTACCATTCTGACAGTGTCAATCAAGGTATTATTAGATTTGCTGGAGCTCTTGTATTGGCTCTGATGAGATGGTGTTTTTAATGTGGCCTATCAGTGCAGATTGTGATAAGATGTTTGGAGTGCTTGCATTTAACAGGCAGCAGTAGTAGCAGTGAAGGCAAACAATCAGCTGAGCTTGGAGCAGCAGTTTCTGGTGCCCCCTGACCCACCCCTTTAACCTCCCCTTGCTCCCCTCCTCCCTCCTGTCCACCCTTCCTGCCTCTCACTAACTTCGCCTCGGCCGCGTGTAACAGCACCGAAGATTTATGTCAAAGAGCGAGTATGTGTCTACGACATGACACTCCCTGTGTACTCCCCGAAGCGAGGGGCTACGCTTCCTGATCAGCAAACCTGACACACTGGACAGCTGACCCCTGACCCCTCAGTTTCACCTGAGTCGCAGAGGGGTAGAAGGTGGGGAGGGGGTCACAGTTGACACAGCAGTACTGTGTTATGCAGCGCGTTGAGAGTTTGTGCATAGCGGCGTCGCCCCTTCACTCAACAAATCATTGTCAGACCAAATAGAATTTGCAGAAATGTGTGTGTGTGTGTGTGTGTGTGTGTGTGTGTGTGCGTGTTTGCGTTTCTGTGTGATACACAGATACTGTATCTCCCCACCCCTTTACAGGGACTTTATCTCTCCCGATGAAAAGTTAACACTGTTGATTTGCACATATTTTTTTTAGCATCCCTATTTGTCACACAAGTCTAAAAAGAAATTAACCACTGACAAATCAACACAGCATTCTAATTTACCGTAGATGACAAGTGACAAGACCTGTAGTGAGGTTGGAGTGTGTAACTTTTTCAGGAAGAAGTGTCGTAAAAAAAGCCCCCCAAAAAAAGAAAACATGCCGAGTTGACCCTCTTGACGCTTGTTGAACTGAGTTCTCGCGACGTAAGCTGAGGTGTTACGTGATGTCATGCATTATGGTGGTTCATTCTTGGTTATATTTTTCCCCAAAAAAGTCAAAGAAAAACACAAAGCACTCTGGGTATAATTAATCATTAGAGGCATATTCCAGTCTATTTATGAATTACACAACCTAAAATGTGTTCCAGTTTAGAAGTTCCACTGAATTTCCTTGTTGTGACTCACCGCACATGTTGACATGTATTGAGTTTCACATGAGGAATTTCCCATCATTGTAAATATTGATTTTGCTTCCCACGCTCCTTACTTTATTCATACAAATATTAATGTGTCCACATGCAGATCGAGTAAAACCAAAGAGGAACGGGAGCAGGGAGGTGCATCGCATGGAAAACATTAAAGCCCTTTTCGAGCAAATACGTCATGAACGTTGTTTCCGAGCGCAGCTGTCATGTGTGATCTGTAGTTGATCAGAATGACAGAGTTGGGGGTGGTGCCCCCCCTTGGCCATATATGACAAAAAACATTAACTGTATAAAGCTCAACAGCACTATGAAAGGGGAAGAAAGAGAACAAAAATTAAAATGAATGCTGCAAGCGGCGATGAGCAGGCCCTCGTCAGAAAGAGTAATTGAGACTAGTATACAGAGTTACAGAGTCAACGCAGAGTTATTGCATCTACACAGGGACACCTGGATAGGGTGTCTATGGTTCTCTTTACGGTGTGGTCTTCATCGTGCACAAGACATTAGAGTTACTTGATTATCCATGGAACATCATCAAATGTTACTTCCATACCGCAAAATTTACGTTAACGCAATTTTGTGCATCTGTCTGGTTTATGTGGTTCAAATTGGGAAGCAATGGGACACATTTCCTAGGTGAGATCTGTTTTTGAAGGACAGTGGAAAATTTCCAAAATAACCCGAAAACATTTGCTGACTTTTGGAATAGTAACCCAAGGAATTATACGACAACCCCCCCCCCCCAAAAAAAAAATGACACACTGTGGGCCTCCTAAAAATATAGGAGAAATAAATGACGCACACATTTGATGTCAAGCAACAATGTGAGCAATTAGCATGATTGGATTGTTGTTTGTTAGGATAGCCCTCATTAGCATGCACGCTTTGTCGGCTAGTTTATTTATTAGTAAAATTAGACAGATGCTGATGAGGAGATTGTATTGAATGGCCATAGCCTTTTAAACAGGGATCAATGAGCGCTGAGGCGGTGGCATTAAGTTGCTAATAAAAAGCCTTAGCATGGAGTCAAAAGGAGCTTCACTGCATTCCCCTGAATCTGTCTGTCAACTGGCAATAAAAAATTAAACAAAAATGAAAAACTGCCCAATTTCTCTCATTTTAATTTCAGGCTCTGATCAAAAATACAAAATTTTAAAATGGACCATAGAAGTTAATTTGATTTGAATATTTAATCAGTTTATGTGACCCAAAGGTTTGGTAATGAGCATTAGTAAAGATATGTTAGATTGTTATCAGTATGGAATACGACCACGATCCATCAAATCTTTATTTTAGCCATATTGCAAACAAATGTGAAAATCTCAATTGTAACCCACCTAATGCATTATGTGTGACTTGGAAGATATAATTTTACGGCTGTTTTTCTGACTCATCGCATCATTATCATATTATTCATGTCCACATGCAACACCACTTATACCTGGGGCAAATCACTTTGACAAAAGGGTTTTCTCACACAGCCTACAGTTAAAGAATAGAGAACCCCCTGTTTATTGCAGATGACACATTCCAGACCCATCCGCAATGGATGAAAATCTGCGATAGAGACCACATAAAAAAAAAATAAATGCACAAAAAAAAAAAAAAAATAACGTTTAAAGCTTTATACCAATACAATATGCATGAGGTGCCCCAAGTGGGGGAATCCAAGTATCTTGGGGTCTTGTTCAAGATAATGCAGCGTCTGAAGTGATACGGAGTTTGTATCGGTCTGTCGTGGTGTAGAAGGTGGTGAGCCGGTCGATCCACATTCCTACCCTCACCTTTAGAGGAGAACTCCTATGGTCACAAGCTGTGGGTCGTGAGCGAAAGAACAAGATTGCGGATATAAACGGCCAAAATTAGTTTCCTCCCTTAGAGATAGGGTAAGAAGCTCGGCCATCCGGGAGGGTCTCAGAGTCGAGCTGCTGCTCCTCCGCATCGAAAGTAGCCAGATGAGGTGGCTCGGGCATCTGGTTAACATCCCCCTGAACGCCTCCAAGGTGAAGTGTTCGGCGCATCCCACCGCGAGGAGGCCCCAGGGATGACCCAGGACATGCTGGAGAGACTATTTCTCCTGGCTGGCCTGGGAACACCTTGGGATCCCTCAGAGCTAGATGATGTGGCTGTGGAGAGGGAAGTCTGGGCTTTCCTGATTAAGTGGCGGCCCCCGTAACACAACCCCTGAAAAGCAGAAGAAAATGGATGGATGGACGGATGGATGGAGGTTCAGGTATTACTTTTGTCCACCTGGCGTCACCATCCTCATGTTCTACAGTATTGTGACTGTTACTTCATGTGTGTGACTTTAAAAGGCAGGGGCTGGCCTGTTGAGGGACATCAGAGTCAGCGAATGAGAGTGTAGAGTTGGCTAGCTGTTAACTGGCTAATCCTCTAGCCACTCTTTAGTGAGTGACTCAGCATCAGAGATGGCAAACGAAAGGTCGTGTAGGAATACGTGCCGTGTTTATTTCGTTACCTTCAAATCAATCAAAAGTGCAGCGGCGGCTGTTTCTGTGCTTGACTACTCATGGAGGATTATAATTCTTTCTAACCAGCGGCGGTAGGCTATATTAATTTAGCTAACAATGTTTACTTCACTGTAGACGTGCAGTTGTGTAGCTTAAGCCAGTTGTGCTTTGCAATATGCACATAGCACTTTAGCTTGTTTCATTAAGTGTGAAATGATCCGAAACTTTGGATATTCTCTGTCTTTTCCTCTCTTTCCTCCAGGCTCGTGCTTATAGCTCTGCAGTCAGTCTGTATGGAAAAATAATCACTGCAAAATCCTGCGATAATAGTGAAAAATCTGCCATACACTGTTAAAAAAAAATCCTTTGAATTAATTTAATTTGAATATGTACATCTGTTGCACATGATTAAAATGTGGTAAACATGTAATTTTTGAAGAGGGGAAAATTATGTTAGTTTCAACATTTTAATAATGTGGACATGTTCAAATTAAGTAAATTCAAATGACTTTTTACCTCGAAAATTGAAGCGCGATATGGCGAGGGACAACTGTACAGCTAACTGTAAAAACCCACCGCAAGCGATCGCTTAAAAAATACAATCTTGAGGGGAACACTTTTTGAAAAATAAGACAGTTTTTGAGTTTTGTGTTGGATTAAAAAAATAATAATAATAATAATCAGTCATTGTTTTAATTTCTTGATATTGCCAGCCAATTGAAAAATGGAGAGGACGAATGATACGGATTCCCCGCTGTTGTTGTTGTGGCATCAACGCAAATATGACTTGACTGGTGACTTATGGGCGGCACGGTGGACGACTGGTTAGTGTCTGCCTCACAGTTCTGAGGACCAGGGTTCAAATCCCGGCCCCGCCTGTGTGGAGTTTGCATGTTCTCCCTGTGCCTGCGTGGGTTTTCTCCAGGCACTCCGGTTTCCTCCCACATCCCAAAAACATGCATGGTAGGTTGATTGACAACTCTAAATTGCCCGTAGGTGTGAATGTGAGTGCAAATGGTTGTTTGTTTGTATGTGCCCTACGATTGGCTGGCAGCCAGTTCAGGTTGTACCCCGCCTCCTGCCCAATGATAGCTGGGATAGGCTCCAGCACGCCCGCGACCCTAGTGAGGAGAAGCGGCTCAGACAATGGATGGATCTGATGGTGACTTATGAGAGAGGACAGCTGTCAACACATTCATACGCAATGCAGTATACGCCAGCAAGCTTATTGATCAGCCGAACAAGCAGGCCCGCGGATTGATTTTCAAGTGACTGGGCGACTATGGGGCCGAGGGCACGGTCAAACTGTAGCTCCTATGGGGGCAGGTTGCACTAAGTAGGAACGGGCCTCGTAGCCTTCAGCTGAACTGAGGGCCACACACATCCGACTGAGCTGATGTGTATATTTATACTGACAGCATGAAGTCATGCTGCTCGTATCGATCTTATATCCAACGCGTCCGTGTTGAACAAGACGAGGCGGGGAATGAACTGATGGAAATGTGTGAGGGAATATACCTGTGGATAGTGTAAGTGTCATGGAATCAATTGAATAGATTTTCCTGAACCATGCAAAAAATGACCTGCATAGTCTTATTCTTATTATTAGTAGCAGTGGAAGCTGCTGAAATATAACGTTGCTGTTGTTGTTAATTTACTGTACTGATACGGAATACTGATTTTGTATGACTTTTGTCCATGTTATGCTGGGAGGCAGGCAGGCAGACAGACAGACAGGCAGGTAGGTAGGTAGGTCCAGTCACAGCCAAAAATATTGGCATCCCAGGGGTGCCAATATCTTTAGCTATGACAAAAAGACACATCCACTTTTTCCCCCCCTGACTGTCTGGCATGAAATTATTTAGGAAATTAGGCCAATTAGAATTTCCAAAATTATTTCTATTTGATGAGAGCGTCTGCCTCATAGTTCTGAGGACCGGGGTTCAATCCCCGGCCCCCCTGTGTGGAGTTTGCATGTTCTCCCCGTGCTGCGTGGGTTTTCTCCGGGCACTCCGGTTTCCTCCCATATCCCAAAAACATGCATTGTAGGTTGACAACTCTAAATTGCCCGTAGGTGTGAATGTGAGTGTGAATGGTTGTTTGTTTGTATGTGCCCCGCGATTGGCCGGCAACCAGTTCAGGGTGTACCCCGCCTCCTGGCCGATGATAGCTGGGATAGGCTCCAGTACCCCCACGAGCCTAGTGAGGAGAAGTGGCTCAGAAAATGGATGGATTTCTATTTGAGGCGGCACAATGTCTGACTTGTTAGGAGGAGGACCCGGGTTCAAATCCGGCCTCGCCTGTGCGGAGTATTTGCATGTTCTCCCCGTGCATGCATGGGTTTTCTCCGGGGACTCCGGTTTCCTCCCACATCCCAAAAACATGGATGGTAGATTTTTTGAAGACTCTAAATTGCCCGTAGGTGTGAATGTGAGTGATAATGGTTGTTTGTTTATACTGACCTGTTCAATGTCTGTTGCTCAGTACACCAGTAGTTTCTGTCTTTTTCAGGACATTCAACATTTTTCTATTGGCTATGCCTAAAGTTTGTGCAATAGCTCTGATTGATGTTCCCTCTTCTCTCAGCTTCAAAATGGTTTGATTTTCACCCATAGACAGCGCTCTGGTCTTCATGTTTGCTTCACAGCAAATGCAATTTTCACAGGTGAAAAACAAGTACTATCTCATGTTTAAGCAATCAGTCTAAAAGGCAACACCTGAGCAACTAGAAAATACCCATTAGTCACATGTTCCAATACTTTTGCTCACTTGAAAAGTGGGTGGGTTCAAACAAATGGTGCTCTGTCCTGAATTGTTTAACACATCTAGATCGAAATACCATGAAATAAAAGCTGGAATTCTAAACTTTGATCTCATATTCATCTATTGATCTTAAACCCAAATGTCTTCAGTATCCAACAAAAACAAAGGAATTGACCTTTGACTGTATGTGCTTTGCGATTGGCTGGCGACCAGTTAAGGGTTTACCCCGCCTCTTGCCTGAAGATAGCTTGGATAGGCTCCAGCACGTCCGCAACTTTATTGAGGATAACTGCTATGGAAAATGGATGAATGGATATATATATATATATATATATATATATATATATATATATATATATATATATATATATATATATATATATATATATATATATATATACATACAGTACCACCAGAAAGTATTCACACCCCTTATTCTAAAGCTGATTTGAATATAGTTTTCTTTTTAAAAATCTACATAAAATATCCCATAGTGAGAAATTAAAAACATATTTTCAGACATTTGTGTAAATTTATATATAAAAAAAAGTAAACATTCAAACAAAACAGGTACATAAGTATTCACACCCTTTGCTATGCTTAAGCTCAGGTGCATCTGATTTCCACTGTTCATCCTTGAGATGCTTGAATGGAGTGCACCTGTGATAAATTCAGTTTACAGAACAGGTTAACAAGAACCCTATGGTCACTAAGGCGGAGCTCCAGTGTTCCCTTGCGGCGATAGGACAACCATCCAGAAGGTCAACCATTGCTAACGCACTCCACCAATCAGGCCTTTATGGTAGAGTGGCCAGACGGAAGCCACTTCTCACTAAAAGGCACATGGCAGCCCGCTTGCAGTTTGTCAAAAGGCACTATAAGGATTCTCAGACCTGGAGAAACAAAATTCTATGGTCTGATGAAACCAAAATAGAACTTTTGGGCCTGAATTGCAAGTGTCATATCTGGAGAAGAAGAGGCACTGCTCATCACCTGGCTAACACCATCCCTACTGTGAAGCACAGTGGTGGCAGCATCCTGCTGTGGGGCTGTATTTCTGCTGCAGGAACTGGGCGACTAGTCTGCATAGAGGGTAAGAAGACAGCTGCCAAATATAGAGAAATTATTTAAGAGAACTTGCTTCAGAGTTGGCTGTGACTCAGACTAGCGCGTCGATTCACCTTCCAACATGACAATGACCCAAAGCACACAGCCAAGATAACAAGGGAGTGGCTTCAGGAGCAGCCTCTGAATGTCCTTGAGTTTTCCAGCCAGAGCCCAGACTTGAATTCAATCTCTGGATTCAAGGAATCCATTTCCAATCCAATTCTGGAAGCTTGTAGAGACATACCCAAGAAGACTTGAGGCTGTGATTGCTGCCAAAGGTGCTTCGACAAAATATTAAGCCAAGGGTGTGAATACTTATGTACCTATTATCTTTAAATGTTTACATTTTCAATACATTTACAGTCTGAAAATATTTTTTTACTCTTTCATTATGGGATATTTTATGTAGATTTTTTTTTATTAAGAAAACCATACTCAATACTCTCTCTCTCTCTCTCTCTCTCTCTCTCTCTCTCTCTCTCTTCTCTCTCTCTCTCTCTCTCTCTCTCTCTCTCTATATATATATATATATATATATATATATATATATATATATATATAAAATAGTGACACCCTCAGGGGTGTCACTATTTTTGTCCATGACCGTAAGGTAGGTGGGTAGATAGGTAGGTTGGTGGTTGACTGGATGCTAGGTACTAGGTAGGTAGCATGGTAGGGTATGTGAGTTTCTGTGGGCTGGCAGGTATGTCAAGGCAGATGGATGGGTGACAAGGTGGATCAATATGTGGGTATTAGTTGGCCAGCTTAGTTGGGCGATGTGAAGACTGATCATCTCTCTTCATGTATATAAATGGTATTTACTCTCTCTGAGCTCTTTGAAACAATGCAACGCAGTTAAAAAGACAACACCCCTAAAAGCACCCCGCGCCTAAAAGCAGCCACCGCCGAGGCAATGAAGAGTTTAACCTGGACGCAGCCCTCGGGACCCCAGAGAAGACAGCAGAGTCAAATACAACGAAGCTGTGCATAAAAACAGGCCAGTGTGTGTGTGTGTGTGGGGGGGGGGACTCAGTTGTACTGTACTGCAACAGAGAAATATGCAGGGAGAAAGTGACAGATAAGCAGGAGAAGAGAAGAGGAAATGGATAGATCGAGAAAGAGAGCCCGAGATGAGAAAGAGCGAAGGAGAGCGAGCTAGCGCAGCGTACACAAGCTCGCTCCTCCATGAGAAGAAGGTCACCAGCTCTCTCGGAGGACTTCCTTAAATAAAGTCCCGTATCCTGCTGCTCTTCACTGGGCAAACAACCTCCCCTACTCTTTATTAACTAAATATGAGGGGACTCTGACCGGGGGACAAAAATTCAATATTTGCCCCCCTTTCTTCCACCACCGCCACCAAATATTTAAAGCAAGCAAATAAACAGACAAATAAATAGACCTCTGCCAAGGGGGAGAGAGGGCCAGCCGCTCCCTTGGATGTAATTTGACGGCCCACTTACTTGGAGGCCAAGAGCCCAGTGCTACTCAAGATGCTCATTTGAAGAGCTGTCGATCAAGGGGGCAGCAGCGTTGGGGAGAACTGTGCGAGGGTGTGTGTGTGTGTATGTGTGTTTAGGCGAGGCAACCAGCAATTCATCTTCAAGGTTGGAGCAGATAAGGTGCACGTTTTCCTGATGAATTCATCACCTACCGCCACCCGGCTATTTCCCACCATGCGATGTCGAAGTTTCCCAGACTCGAGCCAAAATGGATGACACATGCCTCACAAGATGGCAATCATGTGATTTTTTTCCCCCCACCCAGTCAGCAAAGAAAGGTAATAAGGAACTGTATTCGGTAATTTAGTCTTGAGACAAAATGGATGCCCCGGGCATCATTATGAAAAAGCAGGAACAATATTTGGTTTGCCATGAGTCAGTATGAACTATGTGGTTTTTCCCAGACAATGAGCGAAGAAAAAAAAGGAACAAAACAAGCATCAATCCATCCATCCATTTTCTGAGCCGCCTCTCCTTACTAGGGTCGCAGGGGTACTGGAGCCTATCCCAGCTATCATCGGACAGGAGGCGGGGTACACCCTGAACTGGTTGCCAGCCAATCGCAGGGCACATATAAACAAACAACCATTCGCACTCACATGCACGCCTATGGGCAATTTAGAGTTGTCAATTTACCTACCATGCATGTTTTTGGGATGTGGGAGGAAACCGGAGTGCCCGGAGAAAACCCACGCAGGCACGGGGAGAACATGCAAACTCCACACAGGCGGGGCTGGGGATTGAACCCCGGTCCTCAGAACGGTGAGGCAGACACTCTAACCAGTCGGTCACCATGCCGCCACAAGTAAAGCAAAGCAAATTTATTTATATTGCTCATTTCATACACAAGGTAACTCAATGTGCTTTACATGATTAAAAGCATTTGACAAAGAAAATAAAAAAACAGCTGATAAATATTTAAAACAAAGAGTTTAAAACTCTCTTTAAAAGTCAGTGAAGAAATGTTGTAATTATTTTTTTTATTGATTAATTTATATTTGTCTCAAAAAAGCACAAGCATAAAAACAAACATTAACAAAATGGCATTCTCTGAGCAAGTGCAAGTTCATAAAGGGGCTGAAGGTAGCAAAGATTATCAAGTTCAGGCCCCCCTTGCATTGTGATAATTCTATATACAAATATTTTACAAGATTAAAACATATAACTTTATTATGAAATAAAGCCTTTATTAAACATACTAACTAAAATCCATTATTAAATTGGGCAAGGAACTTATTAGATAATTTTAAGTTTGAGCCAAAATGATAGCATGATTTCTCCCTGTCAATCAGCAAAGTTACTCATAGGGCAATGAAACATAATGGTGTCGTGTGGCGGAATCCTCTCATCTCCAAAACCATCACTTTTCGGTAACCCCCACCCCCCCCAAAAACAAACAAAAACAAAACAGTACGTTTCTTGTGCATTAACATTGCATCGTCAGAGAGAGCAAGCCATTTTCAACACTTAAGATTGATCAATAATTTGTACCAAAAATAAATAAATAAATACAAATATATATACATATATCAGACCCACATGGGCACTGACCAATAGTATCGATTTGTGAAAAAATATGAAACTGACCAAATTTGGACATTGACTGTTTCGACCTGATGCCAGATTTGGTTCGGTACACTTGAACCAAAATAAATGCTTCACCAAAAAGGCCGTAAAACCATAGGATTTCACCCAGACAATCACAAAGACAGGTAATAATAGGAAAAGGACCAATATTTGGGAACATGGACTTGAGCCAAAATGGACGGCTCCTGATAAGGCAATATTATTATTCCTCCTATTTAATCAGTCAAGAAGTACAAAGTTTGGTTACATCGACTTGAGCCAAAATAGATGTCTCTCGATAAGGCAGTAGAAGCACGTGATTTATCCTAACCAATCAGCAAAGTCATTTAACGTCAATAATTAGGCATTTGTGATGAAATGTTGTATAGTATGCTAATATAGCAAGAGAAACATTAGGTCTTAAAGTAATAAAAAAGGCTTAAAATAAAAAATCTAATAAATTATAAACTGCGATTGGCTGGCAACCAGTTCAGGGTGTACCCCGCCTCCTGCCCGATGATAGCTGGGATAGGCTCCAGCACGCCCGCGACCCTAGTGAGGAGAAGCGGTTCAGAAAATGGATGGATGGATAAATTATAAATTCATTCTATGATTTGACCCAGTATTGAATGCAAGCTTACTTTCATGGTTATTAATTTAATTTTTCATTTTCAGTAGAGCCGCAATTAACAAAAATTAAGTTTGACATGTAACGTCACTGCAACAAAATCCCTCTTGAATCCTATTGGGTCATGTTTAAATGATAGAATGTCAAGGAATATGCAAATGTGCCCGTGTCGATATTTCTCGTCATACTCGACAAACATCGTGGACTTCCTTTCTTGTTCTGCTCCTCCACAGACGGAATGCAAAGGAGGGCGTGGGGTGGGTTGATATCAAAAGGTCCTTTCATCCATTTTAGATGAGATGTAGATGACTCAATTATGCTTGGCCTGACATCAAGACCACTTGGCGGTGAAGCGGCTGCTAACGTTGGAAAATGATCCACTTAATCCTGCTGCTCATATGAACGGCGGGGCGCTAACTTGGCCGGCGACGCTAAGCGAGTGAGACTGGTTGCGCTCAGCAACTGGGGGGTGGGTGGTGCTTGGTGATTACGAAGGGCAAGAAAGAGAGATCCAGGAAGTCCAATTTTGTGCTACAAGAGAGAGGGAAAAGTTATCTCTTTCAAGGCTGAAATGCACAAGTGAAAGAGAGGAAATGGGTCAAAGAGAGTCCCGCAGGATACGTGATGTTGGGCGCGGGTGCGACGGCCCACAAACACGGCCCACATTCGGGGTCCGAAGCGTTTGATCTGCAAGGCCTCCTCTGTTCCCACCAGACCTCATCCAGACTGCTGCATTCATGCACAAACATCAACCAGAACATCTGACTGCCACGCTCAAATAGTCTGGTCCAACTGAGGACACAGGGACGCAGAGACCGCTAACAAACAACGTGCACATCATTAGGTACATTTCCATGATCTAGTAGGAAACAGACTACTTCCTGGCTCATGAAAGATAGCCCAATAACAAGGCCACAAATGCCAGTAGATTGTGATTTTCATGCAAGCACATGGATCACTGTGGATTTGCCAAATTAGAAGACCAGTCTGCGCCCAGCTCGGCGTTCCGGCGCACCGAAGTCCTCGGAGATGCGCCCAGCAAAGTGACAGTTTGGTGGCTGAAAGTTGGTCTAAACACTTGCTCAGATCGCGGGCTCTATTTTTGTGACTGCGCTTGACGTAACTCCAAGGAGGCGGGCTAGACCCGGTCTTGGTAATTTCGTGGACTGGCGTACCCCCAGCAGTTTTAAAAGTGGGACGTCTGGGTTGCTGTAGACGTCATCGCATCTGACTTTAATCCTGTCCAATTGAAGGGGCGTCTCTCATTCCCTTTAAAAGCAGCACAATAGTCTTGCATGGAGACGTCTCGATATGCAGTAGAGGACGCAGCAATCTATGCGTGCCTGGAGCATGGAACATTAGCAGGTACCCTTTATAAAAATGGAATGAACTGGTGAAAACCGCTGACGACTTACTGTAAATATGTCAGCGGACCATGTATCTATATCCTCCCCAATGATCGTTCAATTCCTCCAAGTATCATTTGAATAAAGAGGTATTAATAGTTAAAGGAGCCATATTTTCTACCATAGACTGGAGCCAAAATAGATGCCTCACTGCTCTCTTTAAGTGTCCAATAAGTCGAATTTGCGAGAAAGGTAATCATGGTAAATGGACTGTACTTATGTAGCGCTTTATCTACACCATCACAGTGCCCAAAGCGCTTTACAAAGCCTCACATTCACACACACACATTCATTCATACACCAATGGGCGGCTGCTGCCATGTCCACTGGGAGCAAATTAGGGTTCAGTGTCTTACCCAAGGACACTTCGACATGCGGACAGTCGGAGGCGGGATTCGAACCAGGGACCCTTCATTCACTGGACGACCTGCTCTACCTACTGACCCACAGCCGCCCGCAATAATAGCATGAAAACCCATTAAATGTAATGTGTGACTTGAGCCAAAATGGACCCTGCACATCACTATAATAGCAGAATGCCATTTGAAAAGAACTATATTTGAGTGCTGTGTATTATCACTCTAGCAGGCAACCTACTTCCTGGTTTATGGTGGCTTACGTATGATTATTTTTTTATTTTATTTAATTTTTTTTGGCCACTGTAACTCAAACACCAAAAAATAATTCCTCTCTGCCGTGATAATTTGCCATATGTTAGGAGGCTACTTTCATCAATTTCTACTTGCAGTACCATTTTTTGATTCTGGGGCCTTCAGGACTCAAACAACAAAAATCATTTCCTCTAATAAAAGTGAAGCAAATTGTGGAGCGGCATATAGCTCGGTCGTATGTTATTCACAGGCCACTCCCTGGTTCATGGAGAATGACAAAATTAGCATTGGACGATCAGACTGATTTGCATTCCGTGACGGGGGACACGTTTGATAAAAATCGTCTCGGCTGTGAGCTGTGGCCGACAGCAGCTGCTGCGCGAGTGCAGTGTTTATGTTTTACTGTTCAATAACAACTGTGGCTCTCCTTTCCCATATGTGAGGTTATTACAGTAAGTATACCGCAATAACCCATAAGCCGATTGCGATGAATTGGAGATTTTCATAATAAACATGTAGATCAGAGCCTGGTGTCCACACAGACCTAAACTGTCTGCAGTATGCCTTGTTCATGACCTCAGCAGTGGCCCAAATATTAACGGAGCTTCACATGCGGTCGGTCAAGTCGTGGTGTTTTGTTAGCGCCCGTTGGTGTTTGTCTGTGCTGCTGACAAATGAGCGTGGCCCGTTGTGGCGCTGACAGCCGCCCTGAAGCTGCGATGCTATCTTTGACTCTTCTACAATTACCTCCTCTGTCCTCTGTGGCCCCTCGCAGTCCCCCAAAGGCCCTCTGGCTTGCACTCCGGAACCTGCTACGCACATGAGATACGTTTGCATTCATCTGTCCCTTCGTACAAACATTCCCACCGCCAACTGTACACAATTCATGCTGTCAAATGCTTATGTTAAAATGTAATACAATTGATTTTTTTCAAATTCTTATTTAAAATCGTATGTATATTAATCTAAACACATTTTTAAAATATGTACAGATTTTATAATTTATATGTAGTTCAAGAACTTTTTTTTCCTGAAAAGTGGGTTTTTGATTCATATTTCATGCTTTTTATTGTTTTCATCAGTGAACAACCCCACTGTTGGATCAACAGACTTCATCTTCTTAATCATGAGTTGAGTTACAAAATAAAATTACAGTATATATCTGAGTTTAGTCCAATGAATAAATTACTTATTTTTTCTTGCCTTGAGCTGACAACCTTGGAGGAACAGTTTAATACAATTAGCGTTTGTTTACACTACATTGCTTTCAGACTGTGTTGTTTACCATCTGGAATAGCGATTTACCCTGAAACTGGCCCTTAACGAGATGAAGCTGATCATATATACCTAAGAAATTCTGTTTCTGCCTTTAAGTGTAACATTTGACTGGACTGTGACCCCAAACGCGATACCTTTCTCCAGCAAACACCTGGTTATTTTACCTCTCTGCACACCTATTGTTAGGCCTAATTGACGGTGACTCGGCTGGTTGTGACCCCGGTCACAACAATGCATACCTGTGGCCATCACCACTAGCGCTGTGTAATTGTCTCTCCAAGTGGGGGCCCTTTTTCCAAGTCGGCCCCTGAGGGGAGAGGCCACTGTGACCATCCATCACTCAGTCGCTCAGCCACTACAGGAAGTAGTTAACATGGGCGACCTGGGGGAAGTTGGTGTGTGTGTGTGTGTGTGTGTGTGTGTGGAGTGAGGGGGAGTTGACGCTCCAGCGTGGGGGACGGGACTTCTTGGTGAGAGACATGCAGAGCATTAGCCATCTTTTCATCCCTGCCAGTGACATTGGTCCATCAGTCAATCCATCAATCAGTGTGATGTAGCGCTCGACGCTAATCCAGCCGCATCCTTTGAACCTTTGAGGAACAGACAGGACCGAGACCACGGTAAAGGACCAAAAATAAAGAGTCCTTTTACACAGATGTGACTAGAAGACAAGCCAAGTGAGTGAGCAGTTTCAGGTAAAGAATGATGGATAGTTGTAAAGCACCTGTTTATGAGGGGTTTCTTTTTTGAACGTAATAAAAACTACAGACAGCACTTCGGGAGATGGCAGGTGACAGTTCAACTACAATAGAACGCTCCCACTAATAGACCTTTAAGTGATGCTTACAGAACATTCTGATGGTATTTGTCTTGATAGTGAAAGACTTCAGAACTGATAAGACTTATGGCCCTGGCTACCTCATTCAAAAGAAGCAGGTTTATTGGTTTACTCACGAACAATACAAAACAAAGTTTGGGTTGAAATTTGTGGCTGCTGCTAGACTGATGACTGGAACTTATGCTTTGAAATCTAATAAAAAAGGTTTAAGTGGGAAAAACTGTGGCTGGTAGAGTGTTGAAAAGAATATGGTTTCGTCTCAGTTGTCTTGGATTAAATAGAACTCCCCCTCCTGGATTGACCATCCACGAACAGGATGTCAGAGACATATCATCAAACAATAAAAGATCAACAAAGCGGCAGGCCCAGACCTTGTGTCCCCATCATGCCTCAAAGTCTGCGTGGACCAGCTCGCTCTCGTCTTCACACAGAACTTCAATAGATCTCTGGAACTGTGCGAGGTAGCATCCTGTTTCAAACGCTCCACCTTCATCCCAGTCCCCAAGAAACCTGCAATCTCAGGTCTGAATGATTACAGGCTTGTCACACTGACATCTGTGGTCATCAATACCTTTGAACACCTCGTGCTGGACGATCTCAAGAGCCCTCACAGGTTCCCTGCTGGACCCCCTGAAGTTCGCCTACTGAGCAAACAGGTCTGTGGTTCTTCATCCTAGAACACCTCGACGGCGCGGGGACCGACGCGAGGATTGACGCGAGGATCCTGTTTGTGAACACCATCATCCCCGAACTCCTCTCTTCCAAGCTTCTCCAGCTCAGCCTCTCGCCTGCCATCTGCCAGTAGAGTTACAGCTTCTTGACGGGCAGGACACAGCAGGTGAGGCTGGGGGACACCACATCATCTACACACACCACCAGCACCGAGGCGGCCCAAGGATGCGTCCTCTCTCCGATGCTCTTCTATTTCTACACGAATGACTGCACCTCAACGAGTTTGCATATCGACATGAAGTGGAGCGGCTGGAGCTTTGGTGCAGCCGACACAACATGGAGCTGAACACGCTCAAGACTGTAGAGATGATTGTGTATTTCAGGAGGCATCCTTTGCCACAGCTGCCCCTAATGGTGCCCAACTGTCCCGTGTCAACCGTCGAGACCTTCAAGTTCCTGGGAATTACAGTCTCTCAGGACCTGAAGTGGGCGATCAACATCAACTCAAAACTGCTGTTCCTGTGGCTTCTGAGAAAGCACGGCCTACCACAGGAGGTGCTGAGGCAGTTTTACATAGCAGTCATCGAATCAGTCCTGTGTTCATCCTTCACAGTCTGGTTTGGTGCTGCCACAAAAAAGGACAAACTCCGACTGCTACAGACAATCAAAACTCAAATCAAATCAAATCAAAATTGTCGGTACCCCCTATCAACATTTGAGGACTTGCACGCTGCCAGAACTAAGACAAAAGCATGTAAAATCCTCTTGGACCCTCCACATCCTGGTCACCACCTCTTCCAGCTCCTTCCCTCAGGTAGGCGCTATCGAACAATGCAAACTAAAACTAGCAGACATTCCAACACCTTCTACCCTCTTGCCATTAACTTCTTAAACAGTTAACTTACAATTCCATTGTAACATGCTGCCAATTTTGTCTTGAGATTGTTGTCACATCTCTGCTGGGCCAATTATACATTATTCGTGCCCTCACTGTAGTAGTTTCGCCACTCTGCACTACTTGCATATCTCTTGTTGACCAATACTGACCACTCATGTCCTTGAGAAGTATCTGGTGGTCACTGCACCAGACTATTGTTCTATTTGTCATTTTGAACCGCTCTAAATTGCTAGAGGACTCGGCATCATTTGTCAAAAAAAAGCAACAAAAAAACTGTATCGGCATTACATTACTTATTGCTCAGTGACTGTGTTTTTATGTCTCAAACGTACTCACTGTCAAACTGACTGTCTGTTGTCATACTAGAGCGGCTCCAACTACCTGAGACAACTCCTTGTGTGTACTTGGCAAAAAAAAAAAAAAAAATCAACAGGGCTCTTGCTCTAATAGAGAAAAATACTAAAATGTTTGGGTTGAAAGTCATGACTTTAGGTCTTAGGTTCATTCAAGCAATAATAGAGCATTCTTAAACATGTTTAGTTTGCCAATTAAAACATAGTTCTTGCTTTGAACTCTAATAAAAAGGTATAAGAGATACAATTGTGAATGGTTGAGTGCTGACAAGAACATGGTTGCACCTCAGACAGTATATTTGGTTAAATAGAATTTCATATTAAAAGTTGTTCTAACAAAGAACAATAATTACAAACTTGCTCTTTTACCTTGGCCATCTCGTATCAGATGCCATTTAAAATGTATCTGGTCCTTCCTTTGCAATACACTGTAAAAAAAAAAAAAAAAAAAAAAAAAAAAAAGAAAAGAAAGAAAAACTTGACTGATTACTACGGAAATTGTGACTGCTTGAGTGCTGTCAAGAACATGCACTGTGATCACTGACTTCACTTACCGCAGCCATCTTGGATCAACTTTTCACAATTAATGTGGATCTGGCTTTGACACAGAAAATTAACCCAAAAAGTTTCAAGGGTTGTAAATTGTGGCTGCTGCAGCGCTGCCTAGAACATGCACTTTGACCATAGACCTCATTTACCAATTTATTAAGTTAGTTAGCCGTCTCAATCCCCATTCACTATTCGCATTGACAGTAACAAATGACAGAAATGAATCGTTAGTCCTTGTACTATTCCAAAACAAAACATCATTGTCTAACAAATGAAAAACTACTGCATTTATAGCTCCCTGGTTAAGTCCTGGTCAGTTTTTTTATTATTTTGGTGGGGCTGCAGATTTTGTCAGAATAGCTGTTCCCTCTGGAATTCCAAAACAGCTCTTTCTAGTTCAAAATGTGTTACTTTCACCAGGATCGCTCACCGTTGCGTGGCTGTTTTCTGGTTTGCGCCGGTCTCGGTGCCGTAAAATGCGTAAATCCACGCTGGCTGTGGTGGTAATATGTTCTTCTACTAAGCCTGCAAGTTAGCTTAGCTTTTAGTTAGCAGTAGCTGGCTAGCTCTCATCAATCATCTGCCACGATGTGTTGAATAAATCTTGCACAACTTCATCCAATTCATCTGCCGCAGTCGCAGTCTGCCATGCACATCTGTGCAGCTCCTCGGGCACAGCCACTGGAGACCTCCATCTATGTGATTGGCTACTGAAGCTACTATACAACTGCACATAAGCACATACACAATAAGTCAAAATGGCGACAGCAGTCAACACCGGAAGCAAATGGAAGAATAAACTAAGTACTATGTTATCCTTTGATTCTATTAATTCAAATGGAAAATTATGATTCAGCTTTCGTTTTTTCAAACCAACTCACGAGTTAATTTGAATCACTAATGATTTGTTCGTAGCTCTAGTTAGTATTCGTCTTCCACTAAAACAAACCTTGATTACGTGTAATTACGATTGGTCGATAACTGATACTGGTGGAGCACTGACTGGCAAATAAGATCTTACGTCATCTCGACGCATGCATGCAAACATTGTCAACAAATAAAAGCTAAAAGAGGAACAATGACAATTTTTATACGACACCCTTCACAAGGAGTGAAACTGAAAAATTCTGTATCGAATTCACCTACAACAAAAGAGAGAGCGAGACACAAATAGATCGGATAAAATGCCATTTTTTATTTCTGCCATTCCTATTGCATCAGACGGACAAGCTGTGGCAAAGGGAGAGCACAGAGTGATGCGAACAACGTTAACGCCGCTCTACAAAACAAAACTCTGACAACACATAGCAAAGGTGCAGCGATAGAAGATGAAGCAAGAAGAACAGTGTTTGGCAACCAATAAAATCAACAACAACAAAAAATCAGAAGTAAAAAAAAAAAAAAAAAAAAGTGCAATTGGAATTTTTAATAGGAAACAGTGCATCTACTTCATCATGATCTAGATAGAAAAATCAAACGTGGAGGACTGCTACACTGCCTTCTCGTCTGCCCCCGTTTCCCCCCCACCCTTTTTAGTATCTTTTCAGAAGCGCTGGATCTTTGTATGGCCTGCAGCTTTCCAGGGTGCTCGACACACTTTTGGAGTAATTAAACGCCATTGAACAGCTGTAATGAAGGATCGTTTTTTTTTTTCCTGGTGGTGTACTTTCGGCACAGCCTTTCATCAGTCACGGCGGCCCGAGAACAAACAACTGGCGGGCGTCCCTGCAGGCTGGCATACGCCGTCACACTCTTACCTCGGAATTGAAACTTCCCCAATGGTTTCCTTCTTTGGTCAGTCTGGGAATTAAAAACCAACATGATTCTTGCTCTAATAAAAAAGAAAAATACTATAAAGTTTGGGATGAATGATCTGACTGCAAGGGAGTTGACTAGGCCCTATGCTCATTTATTCCACTCGAAATGGGTCAGATGCCATTCAAAATTAGAGTTCTTACCTTGAACTATAATAGATAGGGTTTCGGAGATGTAAATTGTGACCTATAGAGTGCTGACTAGAAACTTCCGCTGATTTGACTGTTGCCTTGAGCTAAAAGCTTGGCTTTCGTGAATCAGCTAGCTTCAAAATCAAAAGCGCGTCTTGCTTGAAAATGACATATACTGCACCGTTCTTACGTCAGAATTGAAACTTCCTTACAAGATTCATACTTTTGTCAGTCTTGCTCGAATAGAACGATAATACTAAAACGTCTCAGATTAACCTCATGGATTCCTTCTTTGCTCTCGTTTGCACCATCACTGCGAGGTACATTCGGAATGGTCTCACCAGATTCCTTCTTCGGTCACTCAAGGAATAAAAGAATTAACAGCATCCTTGCTATAATAAAGAATGACGCCGGAAAGTTTGGGTTGGTAGACGTGACTGCTAGGACACTGACTAGAACCTATGCACTCATTTAACTTGTGCCTTCAACTTCCTCGGCTGTCTTGGTCAGATGCCATTCAAAATCATTACAGTTCTTGCTTGGAATTTGAATTAAAAAAAAAAAAAAAGGTTTCAACTAGAAAACAGACTGATTTGACTGTCTTTCGGTAACTGAGCTTTCTTGGGTCAACTACCATTCAAAATGAATAGTCGGTTTTGCTTGACAATGGAACACACTGTAGGGTTAGTGTAATTCTTCTTTGGGAAAAAAACTGCCTCACTTGAGGACCACGAGAGAATTTTTAACACTGAATTATCATGAATACTGATGACACCCTCTAAATAAAGGTTGGTTTCATGATATGACATGATACAATGACATGATAAATAGTTACACACTGAAACGCTGATACCACGAACTGTTTGTGTGGTTACACTAGTAGCTTTATGCTAAGCTCGCGTTGTCACTAAAGCGCTAGGATGCGTTTATATTGAGTGGACAGGGGGTTTGGGCTGTGCGGGAATGGAGATGAAGCAATGAATAATTTCTCTCGGTCGGGATCACGACGGATTTGTCGTCGACGGTGCCTCCCCTCAGCTGCTGTCAGGGTCATTCGGAAAAGCTGGTGTTTTAATTATTTCCCATTTTTCTGCACGTTGTCCATGCGGCCTTGATGATTCCTTCACATTCTGTTTAATGGAGAGACACCAGCAAAATGCATCCTGTTAAATGTCAGGACTTCTGGGAACTCAATATCAGATTTGGACATTAAGGCCTTGAAAGTTCTGGTTCGGAGAAAATTGAATTCTACAAAAATAAATAAATAGATCTGCAAAAATGTGTCTTACAATTAATAAAAACATCACAATTTGCGTGAGATCTCAACAAGCACTAAGGGTGCTGATTCTGCATGTTTAGCTTTATCTTTGGATTTCTGGTGCTTTTTTTTGGGTCACACTTGATGGACTGCCATCACGGATGATGCCATGCCAGATATCATCGTATTGGTCGACCTTGCAAGAGCTGACTTATAATAATAATAATAATAATAACAATGATAATAATAATAATACTATACTTAATAATAAAATACTTCATAATAATAATAATAATATATAATTATACTATATATATTATAGTATATTATTATTAGGCTTTACACGATCAGGATTTTTGGGGCCGATCACCAATCATCGAGTTTAACAAACCGATCACAAGATGGAGGAATGTGTCTATTTAAATGACTTGTTTATTTACCGTATATACTTGTGTACTTGATTGCTCAAAAATCTTTATTTACAATAATGTATCTTTGTTCCTCTATTTATGCCAGTGAGGCATAGTGACAGACAGAACAAATGAATGGTCTTCTATTAGATGGCAGGAAGTAAATACAGTAATTAATGTATCCACTTTTTGTGACATTTTTGTTTGTTGGTGTGCCGTGAGATTTTTCAATTGTAAAATATGTTCCTTGCCTCCATAAAGGTTGGAAATCATTGCTCTAGTCAGATCGTGTATTCTAATCAGTCAGGTCAAACCAACATGACATGACAGAAAGAATGGGTGCTAACTTACTGTAATTAAATTACTTTATTTTTAATTAAATTACTTCACCCACACCGAAACTTCAGAGCATGGTTCGAACAGAACGGCGGCATGTTTACGTCCAACTGTTTGTGGTACCGCTAGCTTGCTAGGCTACATAACATTTTATTGCCTGCTTGGGAGCCGTATCGTATTAAAAGTACAGGAACATACCTCAAGCAAGTCCTCTCCTGAGCAACGGTGACCACCAACACACGCTTTTCCCCATTTTGTCCTTACAATACAGTCGGCTCGCTCCACTCTTGTTGTCGTCGCCACGGTAACGAGTGTATCCGGTCAAATTTGAGTTGACAAGATAAAGCCCAATGATCGTAAAAAACAGGATGCGGTGGTATCGGAATACAAGATTTTATTGCAGTAGTCTGACAGTGCAATTGTAAAAGAGCAAATTTGTCTTGTTGTTTGATCCGTGCATTATGTGTTGTCTGTTCCACACCGCTGATGTTTTTTTTTTTTTAAATAACTTTATTGGCCTTCAAATATTTCCAATACTACGTCAAAAGACACACGACAAGGCTAAAAATAAACTAGCTTTTGGATTCAAATATACTGTGCACGCGGCGATGCGGAGTAAATGTGTTTTGCGGAGCCGATCAATGATCGGCGAATTATGATATAAAAGCCAATGAGCCGATCAGCATAAAATGCTAAATATCGCCCGATACCGATCAGCCCGATAAAATCGGTGTAAAGTCTAATTATTATACTATAACAATAATAATAATAATAATACATAGAATGGATCCTTTAAACATCCATTATTTCCTATGGGGAAGAAAATTTTTTTTAAAACTCTGCGGTTGACCCCAATCCTGGAACGGATTATGTTTGACATTGGAGGTTCCACTGTAGGCTACATGAACAAAGGTATTGGGACACCTAGCCATTACACCTATGGGAATGCAAATACCAGGAAATATGAAGTTTGTGGGGGTGGGGTGGGGGTGGAATGACCATCATGTTTGCTTATTGTAAATACTGTAAATTACTTGCAGTAGTACAAATAATAAAACAATAATGTTGGCATTTAAGGCATTTTGGGAATTTTCATTCATAAGTGCAATTGTAAAATGGCCAATGAAAATTCATCGTGATAAAGCAAAGAGTGCTTCATTTAAAAGCCGATTTGAAACGTCACCTCCACAGCAGCGACTCCACTCTGTTGATGATGTCAGCCAGATCAAAGGGCAGCGGCATGCCAGGGTCGTCCACGCCCCAGAAGGGACGGTCCACCGGGGCCTCCTCGGGGGGCAACGTCTGGGCCAGGCTGGAGTGGCACCTGAAGCGACAGGACACAGGAAACAAACGCACCCGTCAACTCCCTCTCGTTAAAAAACGACAACTGCTCACCGTTAATACTTGTCCTACTTAGAATACACGGAAGCCATGTACAGTATATTACGGATCTATACAGGGTTTCGAATACTGTAGACAGAGCCTGAAAAATTGTTAAATATTCCAAGTTGGTCACATTCCATACGAACAATTAGAAATACACAGGTAGTCTTTACATGAATTAACTTTAAATTGCAGGCAAATGTATTCATTCTAATTGTATCATAGACATACACATATAGCATATTGTTGGGTCAAGTTTAGTTAGGGATAGAGGTCGCTTTGCCTGGGAATTAATGTAAAAGTATGGGAATTAATGCAAATTAATAGGAAAGAACTGGGAATTTCGGTTAGTTCATTCACGCATAGAAATAAACACTGTAATTCGTGAAGATTACTAGGGAAGTTAGTCACTTTCTAGAATAATGTCAGTATTAATGTGAATTTTGGGGAATTAATTGGGCCTTTGGGGTAGAAATTGTACCATGCACAAATACAGATTTTTCAAGTTTAACTGCGAAGGTTGGTCATTTTCCATTGGAATTTATGGAAAAATATGAGCAATAATGGGGATTTATGAAAATGAACTCGGCATTCTTGGTAGTTTAATCAAATGTTTTTTTTCAGTCAAGTTTAGCTGGATAAGTCTGAATGAATGGAAATGAATGCTACTTTTGGGGAATTAATTGGGCATTTGGTGTAGTTATTACTAAGAAGTATCATTGACACTTGGTTTAGTTTGGAATGTTGGTCACTTTCCAAAACAATGGAAAAATACGGGAATTGATGTGAATTGTTTGGAAATACTTGGGCATTTGGGGTAAATCGCTATCATCATTAACTACATAAATATCGTTTTGTTCAGTCATGCTTAGCTGGGAAAACTGGTCATTTTCAATGGGAATAAATGGAAAACTGGAAATTCAGGTGATTTGGGGTAATGTATCCTAGACATACATCGTTGACTCAAATTGTATCTAGATAGTGTAGATAGTGAAGATATTTTCATTTGTCATGTCTTCCAGAGAAAACTATGTTTTTGGGAGGTAGCTAACTGAATATTCAGGTTATTACTGAAACATAGAAACATAAGTATCAAAGTTGTAATTTATCAAGTTTACCTGGGGAACTCGGTCACTTTCTGAATGAATGCAAAATTATGAATGTATACTTAATGTGGTACGTTACTGAAACTGCTTCATAGAAATACATGAATATTAACATTTTATTTATTTCAGCATTGTTAGCTGAGGAATTTATCCAATTTCCATATCGTAGGAACGAATGGAAATGGGAATGAAGGGAAATTATGTATGCAGTATTCATTGTAAATTTGAAGAAATATATTTTTAAAATTGACAATAGTATATTTGTGATTACACTTTCCATTTATCTTTCATTGAATGAATACTATGAATAGCAATAACAAACAAAACTACAACAGACGTATGTATGATGGAGGATCAAGTCTCCTAAAAGAGTGTGTTTAGTGAGCAAAGTGTGTGTGTCTGTCACTAAACACACTGGTGTGTATCAGGTTTTACCAGGAAGGAGTTGTCCCGTTTGTTTCCTCGCCGTTTTATTGCTCCGAATAACACTGCAGCCAATTAGGTCCTCAAGGGTAGAGAAGTGTGCCTGTGTCATTCGTTTGCACAAAAGGCTTAAAACAAGAGGCAGCCCTTATAATATTGTTAGATATTGTTTTGTTTACTGTATTTCATGGCTTTGTCACCACTGTTCCTGTGGCAAGTCAGCAAAGTGTCTCTCGTGTAATAACAGCAGGCTGTGACGTGAACGCCATGGAAACGCAGCCTATGATGGATAATGGCGGGTTAAGTGTAAATGTGACAGCGTTTGACGGCCCCGGCGGACCCGGGTCACATCTTTTGTCAGAGCTGTGTAAATATTTACTGCGCTGCATGCGGGTTGTCATTGTAAATCTGCTCCTTTCGACTCCCCGACCCCTCATCCCTGCCGCCTCTTGGCAGACGAGATGGACCTTTAACCCCAGGGTGCAAGTGGGAGAGGAGCAGGGTGGCATGTCTGTGTTGGCTGTGTTAGTTATTTTACAATTGAACACAATCCATTCAGAATGCAGGAATTTCGGGACACTTCCCTATAGGAAATAATCTGTCCTAGGGGCCAAACTGTCGCCATTGTGGAACGTTTACTAACTGTACAGGCCATGTGGTTAGCAACACAAGTATAGTGCTCGCTGAAGGGCTTTTTTATTATATCTTAATAGTCATACAAATGTAAAAAGAAGATAACCATTGAACAATAGCACCAGCAAGTTAACAAGTGGCCGCCGTCTTTATGGGATACAAAGATTTTCTACAAAACATGGAATGAGCACTTCAAACGCCTATAAATCCAAAACAAATACTGTATATTTACACCTACCTACGTATTCTACTACCCACACTGCTCCTCACAAATAAAAATGTTCAATTATATATATATATATATATATATATATATTGTGGAACCTTTACTAACTGTATATATATAATACTGTATATTTACACCTACCTACGTATTCTACTACCCATACTGCTCCTCACAAATAAAAACGTTCAATTATATATATATATATATATATATATATATATATATATATATATATATATATTGTGGAACCTTTACTAACTGTATATATATATATATATATATATATATATATATATATATATATAATTGAAAATTTATATTTGTGAGGAGCAGTATGGGTAGTAGAATACGTAGGTAGGTGTAAATATACAGTATTTGTTTTGGATTTATAGGCGTTTGAAGTGCTCATTCCATGTTTTGTAGAAAATCTTTGTATCCCATAAAGACGGCGGCCACTTGTCAACTTGCTGGTGTTATTGTTCAATGGTTATCTTCTCTTAAAACTTAGAGGCACGGTGGCCGACTGGTTAGAGCGTCAGCCTCACAGTTCTGAGGAACGGGGTTCAATCCCCGGCCCCGCCTGTGTGGAGTTTGCATGTTCTTCCCGTGCCTGCGTGGGTTTTCTCCGGGCACTCCGGTTTCCTCCCACATCCAAAAAACATGCATTAATTGGAGACTCTAAATTGCCCGTAGGGGTGAGTGCGAATGGTTGTTTGTTTGTATGTGCCCTGCGATTGGCTGGCAACCAGTTCAGGGTGTACCCCGCCTCCTGGCCGATGATCGCTGGGATAGGATCCAGCACGTCCGCGACCCTAGTGAGGAGAAGCGGCTCAAAAAATGGATGGATGGATATATATATATATATATATATACATGATGAAAATGAGACAAGGGTGGACATTTCAGCAGGATAATGATCCAAAACATATTGCCAACGAAACGCTCAACTGGTTTAAAAAAATAAATAAATTAATTAAAAAATAAATTAATTAAAAATATCAAGCTGCTAGAACAGCCTAGCCATTCAAATGACTTGAATCCAATCAAAAATCTATCGAAAGAGCTGAAACTCAAAGTCCATAAAAGAAGTCCACAGAACCTTCAAGATTTGAAGACTGCTTCTGAGGAGGAATTGGCCAAAATCACACCAGAGCAATGCATGCGATTAGTTTCTCCACACATGAGGCATCTTGAAGCTGCCATTGCAAACACAGGCTTTTGTACAAACTTTTAAATAAATACCAGTTGGCGTGTTCAATACCTTTTCCCCTGTGTCATTTACCATTATTACACAATTCACTTAATTTCTGACATTATTTGTTCTACTTTCTTGGGTTGTTCCCAATATCTGGTGAAATTTTCATGTCAATAGAACCTTTGGAAATATATTGGAGAAAAATGGTGATGTGTTAAATAGTTATTTCAGCTGCTGTATATATATATATATATATATATTTTCTTCCATGCACACTTACACGCACGCACGCACGTACACTGGGGATACTGGGAGACAGTTGACACCAGAGGGGGGGGGGGTCTTGGTGCTCAGTTATGGATGAGGTGAAGAGATGTTAAGTTGCCACAATTTGTGGTTTTATAGTTTAACGGGAGCCACTTAATGTTCCACTGGCTCTCGGCCTAAGTGCTGCTTTTTTTGGTGCGGTTAGCGCGGGAATGGCATTAACATCGCGCTGCTCCAATATATCTTGGGCGCCCTGGATCGGGGCCTGATAATAGCATCTGTTAACACGCGCTAAGTACCATTATGTAGCACATCACTTCATAAATAATACGATTAGGCGACCTTGGGGCTTTGCAACGAGCCGTGTGTTTAAATGTTCTCATCATTTATTTAGGGCGCGAATTAAAGGAAGCGCCACTTCAGAAAAGAGGAGGAGGAGCAAGATGAGGAGCAGGAGGACATGGCTGGCGTTCACATTCAATGTGAAGTGAAAAGTGACCCTGACGGTGCAGGTGTGTTCTGCTGACATCAGCATGAAGTCACCATCGGGCCACGGAGGGAACCATCCACCTGGTTCAGAATTCTGCTCAAATCTTGACTCTCAATATGAAAAAGTAATATGAAACTAACCACTGTACACTGTAGTGGTGTCTTTACTTACGAGTGCCCTAACTTACAATTTTTTTGGGAGTTACATTTTTATTAAAAAGGAGAGCAACAGTAAGCAATGCATTTAAGCCATTTACTGAATGGTATAAACAGTCAAACACACAAATACAAAATGATAACACTCGCAAGCAACTACAATAAGCCAAAATTCACAACAAGACACACAATGACTAACCAGCCACGTTCCTGATCATCACTGACTGGGCCACACCCCTTAAAGCCATGCATACAACACTACAATTGTTGCAACTTGACTTGTCCCAAAATACAGTAAGTACAAGTAAAAACTGTTTGGTTACATTCTCTTTAATGATTTTATACATTTGTAGAAGTGTACCTTCACATGAATTACTTGTGTAGTAAAATATTTAAAACAATAAATTGTGTGTGCACCCCTAACCAGATGTGAAATAAATGTGCAGCATGTGCCTGGGAGGTGAGTTGAGAGAGAAATAGCTGACTTTGATCATCTATCAACTATCATAGTTTTTCCTTTCGACGTGTGTCCTCTTTTGTTGCGCTTTTCCCACTTCCCACTTTATGATTATCATCACACCTAACCTTCAGTGGTGGCATCCAAACACAGACAAGCCAAAGAAAAAAAGGGAGTAAGCTCAATATATCAGTGATGGAAGATGCTTGGTGCGTTTGCATGTTCTCATCATGTTTGCGTAGGTTTTCTCCTAGTATTCCGGCTTTCTTGCCACCCAACATTTAAAAAACATGCCCATCAGGTTCACTGAAGACTATATGGCCAATGGGCGTGATTTTGATTGTGAGTGGTTATGTGCCTTGCGATTGGCAAGCAATCACTCCAGGGTGTACCTTTCCTTTCGACCATAGTCAGCTAGGATAGGCTTTAGCCCACCCACGGCCCTACTGAGGACACGCATATGAAATGGACGGATGGATGGATGAAGAGCAGACATAACATTGTGTGTAATCCAGCATACATGTCCATTCAGTCTATTCTTGTTTGCCTGTTTGTTAAATAGAACCCAAACAAAAAGTCAATACCAATGCCTTTGAGCTCTCTGGGGAGATGGTGGCGATGGTGTGCACAAACACTCGAAAAGGCTCGCCTGTGGCAAGTCACTGTGCCTTAACGCTAAGGCAAAAGACAGAAAGAGGTGTGGTAGAAGTGGTGGTTTCTTGGGAGCCCACTGTTCCAATGGCTTAACCCCAGACAGATATAGACCTAACTATCCAATCTGGCGCTCAGTCAAGAGAGATTGGCAATACAATCAGTCATTTCAATTTGCCTTAGACCCCTCTAGCCTGGTCAGGCTTGTGATCAAATGGTATGCTAATGTTAAAGGTATATGGGTTACTATCGTCTCTATTCCACAAAGGCATCACACCCCGCCCCCCAAGCTGCACTTGAAACACGGATGGAATGGGTGTTTCACAGGCTTCGCAATAAGGGCTGGAGCACCCCCAACCCCTTTGCGCTCAAACTAACCACTTTAGCTAAAGTGAGTGTTAATTATGGACAGGCAAAGCAGTCAATAAAAGGTTAATGCAAAAGTCAAAGGATAAATTCCTTTAAGCATTGCATCATTCCACCATCTCCACGACCACGGTCTACCTCGCAGGTCTCCTAATCAATACGTTTTACTGTAATGCGCTCCTCATCGATTTTCAACCCTCCTCAGCCCCTCCTCCTTCCTGGCTTCTATTAAGCGGTTAAACGAGAGAGATACTGAAAAAGAGGTAGAGACAAGTAAATAAAATCATTAACCTCAGTTTGGCTTTGTTACATTATGTTTGGTCTTTTCCTAAAAGTTTGTAAAGAAAGCGCATGGTGGTCCGGCCTCACCACCGCCACACTTAATCTCCAGCTGCTGCGTAATTGTGTAGCAGTCCACTGAAGTGGGGGGAGCAGCCATGCATTAAATGGCCCTCGGCTCTTAACAGGATGGAAAACCAACTAATAGACAACATCAGTGCTTCCGACCAGCGTAATCACACTGATAAATGCACGATTTTGTCAGGCCAAGTGAAAAAGAATCCATGGCGCAGCAGACAGGAGACAACACTTATTACGTTACGACCGCACAAGCTTGTTTGTAACCTCGCAGGACCAGGACTCTCGGGACAAAGGCGGAGGTCTACTGATGGAGAACCTTTTGAAAGACGTGCCAAGAGAATTGTTTTCGCTTGGCACAGTAGATTTTTTTTTCATTGGAGATACTGCACGAGAGGTGAATCGAAGCCGAAAGTCGAAACTTCTTCTTGATTGTTCAACAATAGAAATTTCTCCACAGTCAGGAGATCCAGATTAAAATCTCTGTTGGAACATCTGTGTGTGCATGTGCATGGCTTCTCCAGCTACTCCGGTTTCATCGTATGAATGTGTGAATGGATCTTTGTTTTTATGTGTCTGGCAGTTAACTGGCGACCAGTCAGTGTGTACACACTCTTTTCACCCAAAGTCAGCTGGGATAGATTCCAGATACCAGCAACCATAATGAGGATAAGAGGTATCCATCCTTTGTCTACCGCTATTCCTGTTTCGGGTTAAGGGTGATTTGGAACATTTCCCAGCTGACTTGGGGACAAGAGGCCGGGTACAACTTTTTTTTTTTTTTTTATTTGTGGGGAAACCGGAATATTGGAGAAAATCCACACAAGCTTGTGGGAGAGCATGCAAACTCCACACAGAAATGTGAGAGTTCCTGTCTTCAGTTCCAAACCCTACCAGCTATCAGATGATTTTGACTAACTCCCTCGAGGTGGTCCTTCGTCAACGCCGTTTGGTCTTCAACAACCATGTAGTTCAGTTCTACCTAGTCTGCAAATCACCTAAATTAGATAATACACCTTCATAGATACTCCACAAAAGTTTAATTGAAGGCACCTGGACTTGGTTCAAGAAGCGTTTTGGAGTCATGGTGAAACATCTTCAACAACCAAGAAGAAGTCCAGTTTTCTTCAAATTGAAGTTTTGGGGATAACCATTTCACGGATGTCTGACAATGCACAACTGCGTCGTTCTCATGCAATCCTGTAATAATAATAATAATAAAAGGCCCGACTGCAGAATATCATTTACTTTCTCACTCATTTGCATTCGAGTACCTGAGATCACCTGTTTTCTTGTACTGCAACTGGCGAACTGCTCTGTGAAGGTGTGAGCATTTAAGGCCTTGGCAACAACTTGTGCCCCAATTGCTGAGAATGCAATCAGACGAGTTCAGAAAAAGCAGGCATGTTTCTCGTAAATCAAACCAACCCTGAAGGCAAATTGCGCAATGTGAGCTGAAGGAGACAAAGAGTTAATTACCAAAGCGTATTTTTTGTAACAGTTGTGAATGTCGAGACTCGAGTGAACATGTGTTTGCCATGCAGTCGGAGACGGGCAGACAAGACAGGTAGCATTTAGCTGTGCGCAAATCTTTCAACGGCACAACCCAATGTTAGTGATGTCAAGCAGAGGGCATCAATACAGTGAGATGTTTAGAACAAGGCTTAATCTACGAGGTGAAACCTCAGCTACATATCCAACCATCTATTCTCACAGTTAGCACCATCCATCAGCAAGACAGACAGACTATATAATTCATTTTACTCGTCTATTCACTTTCCATCCAGGTCCCCTGCCATTCAGCCATCTTTTTACCTACCAGTCAGCTCGTATCCATCTACCCTTCCATCCATTCATTAGCCATACTTTAATCCAAACCATTCATCTCCTAACAACCATCCCAGCATTCGTTTTTATACCTTCAGCCATCTGCCAGAATCCCATCTATTCATTCATTCATGCATGCATCAATCCATCCATCCATCATCATGCATCCATGCTTCTAGTCACTAACCAACCAACCAACCAACCAACCGACCGACCAACCAACCAACCGACCAACCAAACCCACCATTTGTTTTCCAGAAAGCTAGCCAGCACTCATCTATTCATTCATCCTTTCACCGTCCATTTATTCATCATCCAAAGACTATTTTCAGCCAGCCAGCACCTTTACCATCCATCCGCCAGTGTGGGCAGGGCCACATCTTAAACATTTACTCAGCATCAATAACATGCCATTGTGTCTGCAGACTGCTGCTGACTGGACAACTTTTATGAGTCTTTGAGGTGGGAACTTGTGCAGGTGAAGGAAACAGAAAGAAAAAGAGGATGAGGGAGGGCATTCATCTAATGCATGACATATGTTCCCTTCTCTTTTGATTCCCTCTAAAGAGCCTGGCCTAATAAAACTAACATCTGATGCACTGCTTTGCCTTTAATCAGTACTCACACTACACAGAAATGCAACAGCAAGTCTGAGACGGCGTGACCATTCATGCTGCTGCTGAGGCACGTGGGCACCTCAGAGGTTGGTGCAGCCCATTTCGGACAGTCTGTGAGGTCCCCCCTCCTCTTTCCAGCCACAGTGGAGGGTGCTCGTTAAACCACATGAAACAAATGAGGCTCGTTATTGGCATTGGATGCCATCGGGGAACGTGGCGACCCGCGTTTTCATTGGGCCTGTGGGCGGAACGCTCTCAAGCTAGCTGGTGCACACATGTAAGAAGCCTTCTACCTGAGCAGCCTTGGCTTCCTTCGCACCCTGAGCGTTTGATGTGGCCTGGCGGCTTGCCCCATCTTACAGCGTGCTAATACATATGCAACTGAAAAACTCGCACAGGCAGCCAGGTAGCCTCTTAATAGCACCAATAATTGGAGGCCATAAAACACGATTGCAGTCTGGAAGTGCGAAGGAGTTGAAGCCCCAGAACTGCAACTACCCCTCTCAAAAAAACAAAAACAAACTGTGGACGTCCATTAGGTGCTTAGCAGCGTGACAAATTACCAAACACCCCGACCTGCACCCGCTCTTCCTCAGGCTATCGGATGGAATGTGGCTCTAATGTCAACACAGCAGCAAAATTTACGAGCAGACAAGTATTGTTCCAATGCAATCAGGTTCCAATAAAAACAAGAAAGAAGGTTGGAGTAGGACAAACAGATAGGGTGCTCCTAGCCATTTACTCTTTCAACAAGGGGGGAAGAGAAAGATCACCCCTCGAGGGTCTGGAGCTCTGTGTGGCTATGAGAGAAAGGCAAGGTGTTTGTGTGTGTGTGTGTGTGTGTGTCAGCTTCAGGCTGACTTGGAAAGAATGAGGGTCTCTTTCAACCACCTGTGCCAAGCTACATGCTAGCTTAAGTAGCTGCCTTAAGGCAAGTAGGGCAAGTAGAGTAGGGGGGAAAACAAACATTGGCTTTAAAGGTCTACCAGCCACACCCCAAGACAAGATTTTGTCACAAAGGACTACCAGTTAAACAATCAACACACCAAAAGTGATAAAATGAAGTCCCATTCATCTCTTTTTACACTGATCGGTATATGCTTAACATAACTCTACTTGCTCATGCAGGCTTTCCATTTGCAAAAAAAAGGTACAGCCGTGCTCTATTTTTAGTACCTGTTCATCCAGGGTTCTAAGCAACCTCATTCTCCATTGCTGTTGTTTGCAAGCATGTCTCGTTCCTTTCTAAGCTGTGTGGTTTTTGCCGTTTCTCCAAGAAAATGACCAGCCTTAACCCAGGCAAGAAGAACAAAGCCGAGCTGTATTTTTGATCTGGTTTTCCCGGACAAAGTCAAGCAGTTTCTGTCCAAACCTGTTGTTGTGAGGATATTGTAAAATTATACTTTTGAACACTTCCTTCTCAACTTCAGTAACTGGTAGGCATCTCATCCATCCATCATCATCAGCATGATGATGATGGATGGATGAGGCTGGCCGCCGACAGCCATTGGACGACATCTGACCCCAGTCACGTGATAAATTGGGCACAATCCCCGCCTGTCTTTGGGTGACAATGGCAGCAGAGTCAAGCTGGCCCGGCTAATTATGTCTATTGTAACTTCAATTGCAAGGTTACAAGTCATCTCTGTTGCTGCAGGGGACGTGGTGTTAAGCTATGAAGCCTTTGGTGGTAAGGAAGAGGCTTTTTAAGTGTTTTAAGCTTGAAAGCTCTCACGTTTAAGAAATATGTATGTTCAGCTGCCCTACAAAGGGAAACAGGCACGCTGAAGTGGTTTTGGAAACTGTTGAAATTAGCCGCCAGGTAAAAGCTAAGAGACAGCATGAGCATTTTCAAAGTGGGGAAATCTACAAATGTAGACAGTGAGAAAGTGGAAAGGACACCGTGAATTTTAAAAGCTGACATTTTGGATAGGTCCAAGTAAGGTTCAACTCCCATAAACTTAGTAATGTACATTTCCTGCAATTATGCAAGCCAAAGATATTAGTTATAAATAGATCCATGACTGTCAAGTTATTATGGATTATATACTAATTAAGGAACCACTTTGCAAAAGAAAAATATTAATTAATGATACAAGCTGATTCATATATGGGAGGTCAGACTGCATCTGGTGGTCTCAGACTAAAGTTACTTTTTTTAAATTGCAAATGTATTCTCCTAATATTGCAATTTTTTTCCAAAAATAAAACCGCTTCCAAACCTTTTGTCAAGTTAACCTTTTCTCTGAATATTATGGCTTTATTCTCATAATGGTTTTCATAAATGTTTTTTCTTTAGAAAATGCGACTAGTTCTTTAAAATAGCATAAAAATTGTTTTAAAATATTATAACTACTACACTTGTAATACTGTGATTTTCTTCACCTCAAATACAACTATGAAAGAAATATCAGGATTTGTTTCTATATATTAGGACTCGGCGGCATGGTGGACAACTGGTTAGAGCATCAGCCTCACAGTTCTGAGGACCGGTGTTCAATCCCCAGCCCCGCCTGTGTGGAGTTTGCATGTTCTCCCCGTGCCAGCGTGGGTTTTCTCCGGGCACTCCGGTTTCCTCCCACATGCATGAATTGGAGACTCTAAATTGCCTGTAGGTGTGAATGTGAGTGCGAATGGTTGTTTGTTTGTATGTGCCCTGCGATTGGCTGGCAACCACTTCAGGGTGTAACCCGCCTCCTGCCCGAAGATAGCTGGGATAGGCTCCAGCATGCCCGCGACCCTAGTGAGGAGAAGCGGCTCAGAAAATGGATGGATGGATGGATATTAGGACTCTACTCTCATTATAAGAAAGAGTCTCTTTAAAAGTGTGAATAGTTTTATGACATTATGACCTTTTTTAAAAAGAACATTATTAAAATATTACACTTATTTTGAGGGATTTTGCACCTTAATTCAATCATTTTTATTCAGTACTCTTTGTACAATCCAAATCACCACAAAACATTTATCAAAAAAGCTACAAATTTAGCATAAATTAACCTGTTATAGAGGATGCAAGAATGAAATAAAAAACCTGAACATAATTAGAATGTAAGCGTTTGATGAAGCCTGTCACGATAAAAAATTTAAGCGATATATTGTCCCTAAAACTATCACGATATATGATATTGTTTTTTCAATGCCTCTGAAATCATGAAAAAAATCATGAAAAATAAGGCCCCTTATTATTATTATTATATTGTTTTTTGCTCTTAAATTAGTATTGCCCAAATCTGAATGGAATTTCATTCGGTTTCACAGAGGTGCAATATTGCTTTTGCCAAACCGATCAATACATTTTCGCCATGTATACCGTCATTCAGAACAGACCCGGGAAAAGCTGTCTGCGCATGCTCGACATAAATGCGCGGTTACGCATTATCGTTTAAGCTTGGCATACATACGGCAGTATGTGAGATGATAGATTTGATTTCTAACTACTTTCATGTTGTTTTTGTCAAGCCTTTTTTTTTTTTTTTTTAAATGTATAAAAACAATCCCAACTACTGTGCTGAATAGATGATGGACCTCCATCTTGATAAATGACGTGACGTTCACGACGAAGTCCCACGGCTGTTCCGAGTAGTGCACATGTATACACCCAATCGGAATACATTCCCTCACATATAAACAGTTTCCAGAGATCTTCAATCGGAATGACAAAATAGTCTTCATGTAAACCTGGGTACTGTCTGGTTGGTCTGCTGAAGACTTCATCTGTCAATCAAATATACGTTGATCGCTGTGGTCAACTATTGGCTGAATAACGCGTGCCAATGAAGTTATGCTTAATAAACAGTTAATGTTCCCCTGTGTGTTCATTGGGGACTAACACACACACACACAACAACTCGGAGCGAAACTCTGATGTTTTAAACGACATCGCCACAGTGGAGCGAGTTGTTTAGTTCGTTGACTCTTCAGCTCGCTGGCTAGTCGTTAGCTCGCGAGCTAACATAACAAACAATGAACTTTCCCTTAAGTGTCTCTGTTTTCTGAATCTAGGCCTCGCACATGGAGCAAGGCTGTAGAGTATTGGACACTGACAAGAGTGTAACAGTCCGCTGGCGATCCATGAGCCCACTAGCGGCTAATGACACAGCCGTCCAACTCTGTCGGCTCACTGTGTGATCCCCCCGCCGGCTCACCACAACAATGACAATTTACAGAGTCTGGTAAAACTCTCGTGTCCATTTTATTTATCGAACGATAAGTCGATATAGTAATTATCGTGACAGGCCTACATTTGAGTGGACTGTTTCATTGAACAACATTGATGTGGATTTGTGTATAATTTTTTTTAAAAATAATTTCAAATATAGCATATAAGATTAATACAAACAAAATAACCCACTTAAATACAAATGTAAAAAATAAATAAATAATAGTAATAGTAATTCTTGAACTAATAAACCAATTACTCTGTGTAATTAGTTCCCAGGCCAAAAATTAAGGCTTTGATGACCTTTAAACTGTCACTATCTTGACAAATGAAATGTCAGATGGTAAAGGTTAGCAAAAGTGATGATTGAAAGTGTTCGACCCAAGATGACATTTGACTGGGCAAACAAAGCGGAGGCCAAGAGTACACAGACAAGGACCATGACTAACACGACCATTACTTTTTTTTGGGTTATTTACAGTACAGGATGAACCCACTCTAGAAATGTCAAGTAGGGGCAGATGCATTTCTTTAGCGCTGCCTACTGTTGCGCAAACGTGCTTAGTATTCGCTATAATCGACCGCTCGAAGGTGTGAATAAGCTCTTTGTTTCACCCTGCTAAGGTAAATCGTGTCATTAAAGGGCCTCAGCAATTAAAACACTGTCAACTGCCAACAATTTGTTTGTAGGAGCAGCCAAGCTCAAGGCCTGAGGCTTAAGAATGCATTATAATGGTGTGTTTATATGTGTGTGTGTGCGTGTGTGTGTGGGCGTTGGTGAACACATGTGTACCTGCCTGCCCGGATGAGTTGGTGTGTTTGTGTAACCTTTGTGTAATGGCTCACTGAAAGTTGCTCAAAACACCTGTTTGCGGTCTAACAGGTATTGAATGGCTTTTTTTTTTGGGGTGTGCCAACTTAAAAGCAGTTCATGAAAACACATCAGACTCTTTTGTCTACATCCAAATTGCGGTGGCAGCGGTGACGTGAAAAAAAAAAAACTCCGTATGTGTAATTATGTCATTAGAAAATTCTGACAACAAACGGCAATCAAAACAATACCGTTTGTGTTGTGCAGTTAAACTAAAAAGCACCTGAATTTTGTCACTTTTAATACTGGGATTTTCTTTCGCTTTTTGATGTTCCCGCTAAAAAAAATGCAAATGATAAATTCTTCATGAACCAGAATGTGGCCTGCTAGCTAAAAAAAAACAGCTGGAAAAATAAACTCAAATACAGCTTTGCACAATCTATAAACTTATGTTGGAGAAAATATTTTTTTCTCTTTGACACTCAAGTTCCAACAGAACAGTTGCCCTCTTTCCCAGAATGAAAATAGTTGAGTTTGGCAATGTTTTTTTTTTATATTGCATCTCACTATAAGATGACAGAAGTTTTTGATTCATCTTAGCCAATCAACAAAGATGTTGTTGTACAAAAGTAACAACAAACATTTACATATAATCTTTTCGAGAGAGAAAGTAAAAATAAACAACTAAAAGTGTGCACATCCGCTGCGCATGTGGCCACGTTCAGAATTAACCAAAGACATTCAAACTTATGTTAAATGAGAGTCAGGACAAACCTGCCACCATGGGAATTTCCTCTGTTTAACCCCAAATAAAGTTCAGCTGTTTTAGTAGGCTGATGTGAGCTTTACTTGCTTACCACAGGAGGCAACGGCAACGACAAACCCTCCACAAACACCCTGCCCATCCCTGCGCCTTGACCAAATTTTCTGCCTTTACCACTGATCCCGGGTCAGCTGTGGGGCCGTTAGCAAGGGGATAAACTCTTCCTTAGCCTTCGCAGACGCCCAGATGGCGACTGATCCAAAAACTAGCTCACAAACTCAGCTGCCGTGGCCGCAGTTTAACCCTCCTATGCCAGTCGCACAGCCCGGGTGACGGCCAAGGTCGCAGACGTTCACTTGAGAGGTGGAATGAGAGAGTCGAAGGAATTAGATCCGGGCTGAGTGGCCCTCATCTGGCTAAGCTCGGTAAGTAGCAAGACTAACAAGCTAAGACACGGTGCTTTGGCATTTCACACACACACAAACACACAAACACACACACACATCCACAGCCACACGTTAACACATATCCACTCGCATGTGCTCGTTAGCCAGCACGCAACACGGGAGGTAAACACACAGGGGAAGGAAGGACTCCAAGGGGCTACAGATGGTGTGCCCTGGGCCTGGTGACTGACGCTCTGAATGAGCTCTTTTTGGATACAGTGTGGTGCTGATGAGCAAGGCGGAAGACAAAGAATAGCGGAAGGAGAGCGTGAGGCGCTGTAAAAAAAGGGAGGCTGACCTTTTTTCCCTTCAAGGGGGGTGCGGAGAAGAGTTCATTTTTGAAGAGACCTTCGAAATGGAAAAAATGGCTGCTTCAAACCAAAATGGCAAACTCCCTGTCCTTTTAGAGCAAGCGTTCTTAAGACTTTTACATGGGTCTGCTCAAGACAGAAATGCCTACCACATTCAATGTTGCAAAGTGAAATCGGTTTCTGTGGCTACATTTTAAAATCCCCAACCAGGATAAACACATCTACAATATGTGCCGAGTTTTTTCGGGGATATGGGAAATTTTCTTTTCTTTTTTTCTCTTGTAAGAGACATTTTCATTAATTTGGCATACGAAAAATACTTGTGAAGCCTGCGGAAATGTACTTGCATTGTAATTTAGTGACGCCTGGAATAATCTAAAATAAATGAATGGCTAAAATGGTTGATTCAATTTAAAATTGATTTTCTTACAGTGTATTTTAGCACATAGGTTTTTGAAACTTTTTATGTTGGCCAACTCATGATGGCCAAGATTTTAATGTTGCTAAGTTAAACTGTCATCATCGGCTGAATCTTTCCGAAACCTCTACCAGACCTAAATTCAAACCAGGTCCTACAAAATAAATTTTTTGGGGTGCAGTGGACCCCGTTATTGGTGAAGTATAGGGACCAGTGCAGACTGCAAATAGCAAAAATTCACTAGTAATTGATGCTCATTATACAGTACAAAGTAATTGCATTGAATGAAAAAATAATAGAATATATATTTTTTCTAACCCCAAAAAATCTTGAATAAGTGAGGATATACCACCAATGAGTGTTTTTCATGAAAAATGGGGGTTGCCCCCCAAAAAAAAATAAATAAAAAAAATATATTTAAAATGAAAAGAATGGACAGAATTTCTAGGCGCAGCCGAGGCATAGAAGGGGTCCGGTTTGGTGGCCTCAGTATTGCATCTCTGCTTTTTGCAGATGATGTGGTTTTGTTGGCTTCATCAAGCCGTGAACTCCAACTCTCACTGGAGCAGTTCGCAGCCGAGTGTGAAGCGGCTGGGATGAGAATGAGCACCTCCAAATCTCAAACCATGGTCCTCAGTCGGAAAAGGGTGGCATGCCCTCTCCAGGTCGTGGATGAGATCCTGCCCCAAGTGGAGGAGTTCAAGTATCTTGGGGTCTTGTTCATGAGTGAGGGAATAATGGAACGGGAGATCGACTGGCGGATCGGTGCAGAGTCTGCAGTGATGCGGACTTTGTATCGATCCGTTGTGGTAAAGAAGGAGCTAAGCCGAAAGGCGAAGTCTCGATTTACCGGTCGATCTACGTTCCTACCCTTACCTATGGTCACGAGCTGTGGGTCGTGACCGAAAGAACAAGATCCCGGCTATAAGCGTCCGAAATGAGTTTCCTCCGCAGGGTGTCCGGGCTCTCCCTTAGAGATAGGGTGAGAAGCTCGGTCATCCGGGAGGATCTCAGAGTAGAGTCGCTGCTCCGCCACATCGAGAGGGGCCACATGAGGTGGCTGGGGCATATGATTCGGATGCCTCCCGGACGCCTCCCTGGTGAGGTGTTCCGGGCACGTCCCACCGGGAGGAGACCCCGGGGACACGCTGGAGAGACTACGTCCTATATATATATATATATATATATATCCATCCATATATATATATATCCATCCATCCCTTTTCTACCGCTTATCCGGGTCGGGTCGCGGTGGCAGTAGCTTTAGCAGGGACGCCCAGACTTCCCTCTCCCCAGCCACTTCATCCAGCTCTTCCAGGGGGATCCCGAGGCGGAACACCGCTCGGGTTCTGATCGGGGGGGCCGGTCCTCCCAATCACGCCCTTCCAGGTCTCACTGTCATTGCCCACGTGAGCATTGAAGTCCCCCAACAGAACAATGGAGTCCCCAGCGGGAGCACTCTCCAGCACCCCCTCCAAGGACTCCAAAAAGGGTGGGTACTCTGAACTGCTGTTTGGTGCATAGGCACAAACAACAGTCAGGACCCGTCCCCCCACCCGAAGGCGGAGGGAGGCTACCCTCTCGTCCACCGGGGTGAACCCCAACGTACAGGCGCCGAGCATAGAGTATACCCACACCTGCTCGGAGCCTCTCACCGTGGGCAACTCCAGAGTGGAAGAGAGTCCAACCCTCTCGAGAGGACTGGTACCAGAGCCCAAGCTGTGTGTGGAGGCTATATATATCTATATACTATATCTAGTCGGAACTTCTCGACCTCACACACCAGCTCGGGCTCCTTCCCTGCCAGAGAGGTGACGTTCCACGTCCCTAGAGCCAGCTTCTGTCGCCGGGGAACGGATCGCCAAGGTCCCCGCCTTCGGCCACCGCCCAGCTCACACTGCACCCGACCCCTATGGCCCCTCCCACAGGTGGTGAGCCCATGGGAAGGGGGACCCACGTTACCCTTTCGGGCTGTGCCCGGCCGGACCCCATGGGTGCAGGCCTGGCCACCAGGCGCTCGCTTTCGAGCCCCACCACCAGGCCTGGCTCCAGTGGGGGGCCCTTCAAGGGGGCTGAATACTTTCCATACCCACTGTATGTACATTTTCACCAGGGATGAAGTTAGTCTTTCAAGGACCCCTAAGAAGCGCAAATTGCTGTGATCTTTAAGAAATATGTTTTTTTGATAGACAGCACAGCGAGTGAGTGGTTAGCACATCTGCTTCAAAGTTCTGAGTTTGGGGTTCGAATCTAGGCTTTGGTCTTTCTGTGTGCAGCTCCCATGTTCTCCATCTGCCTACGTTGGTTTGCTCCGGGAACTCTGGTTTCCTCCTACATTCCCAAAACATGCATGATAGGTTGATTGAAGGACTCTAAATTGTCCGTAGTTGTGAGTGTGAATGTTTGTTTAAATGTGCACTGCTGGTAACCAGTTCAGGGTGTACCCCGCCTCTTGGCCAAAGTCAGCGGGTATAGACTCCAGCTCACCTGCGACGCTAATGTGGATAAACTGTATAGAGGATGGATGTGCTCTTTATGTTTAATTCATGATAGGCATGCTTACTAAATTCCATGTTTATAAGTGAAACTGGCTTCGGGGTAGGATTTCCAAAATTCAGAATTTTTGGCGTACATTTTCACCAGTATGCTAAATTTGGTGCATTTTGGTGGGTGGGAAAGCTGACAAAGGGGCAATTCATTTGGCCTAAGAATAGAACCAAAGCAAGATCAAGAAGGCCTGAATATGAAACAAATAATAAATAAAAGGGTCTACATACCCCAGTGGCAACACCCCAGGAAAAAATTAAAAAAAAAGGGAAAAAAAAACACTTTGGCAGGAGACAGGGAGGGGTGAGGACAACAAGCTGTGAATACAGGAAGAGACAGAAAATCATTGAGAAGCTTGCCTTTTTGAATCTTTGATGAGAGGGACTAGGGGGCGAATGCACCTCTGGTAAAATCAGAGCATCAAGAGTGTGTGTGTGTATGTGTGAGTGTGTGTGAGTGTGTGCGTGTGTGCCTGTTGATAAATAGGACTTGGACTGGGCCCAGGCTTCTGTATTTGTTGGCCCCTGTAATCAGTTCCTGTCCTCCCGCCTTCACATCGCATGTCCTGTAAGCAGAACCACTAACATTAAAGCTAACTTGCTGTGCGCTGGGATGACGGCGCGTTCGAGCGCACTACATCTTCTATATTTAATAGTGCAGCTGTCAGCTGTTAAGGGCGGCGTAAAGTCATGAGCGCACGCTAAAGTCAGATAAGATGTCAAGTTCCATGCGATGTCACTAAACCTGTCACGAAACAAAGAGGACACAACATTGTGAAAAACACTTGCAGACTATCATGGCATCTAGCAGTACAATCAGTATTACTTGTTCGAATACTATCCCTGTTTCATATATATATATATTCATTCATTCATTTATCTTCCATTCCGCTTCTCCTCACTAGGGTCCAAAAGAAATGTATTTTTTTTAAATAATAGATGAATAGACAGAATAATTTAACAAATGTTATCATTATTTTGGTCATTTATTTTCTTGTTATTTTTCATTGTAGTCCATTAGTTGAGACCAAATGCATCCAACCGATAAAAGCGTACTTCCCTGAAGTTCAAAAACTTGAGTATTCAGTAATATAATTTTTTTTAAGCTGTGGATGTAATTCAAGATGCTTCCATTGCTGTCGTGATCAGTGCTATTAAGCACAAAGGGACAAGCAAACATCGTGACGTTTGTGTTACGCCATAGCATACACTGTCTTGCACTCAGCCGCAATGTTTGTGTCGCAATGTCTTGTAAAGACATACTCTCTTCCAATGAACACGTAGGAGGTTGAAAAGCGCGTGCGCAGACACACACACACACATATGTATGTATGTATGTACAACCCCAACCCCAATTCCAATGAACTTGGGATGTTGTGTTAAACATAAATAAAAACTGAATACAATGATTTGCGAATCATGTTCAACCTATATTTAATTGAATACACGACAAAGACAAGATATTTAATGTTCAAACTGATCAACTTATTAGTTTTTAGCAAATAATCATTAACTTCGAATTTCATGTTCCAAAAAAGCTGGGACAACGTCCCAACTTCATTGGAATTGGGGTTGTGTAGCTCTCTCTCTCGCTCTCTCTCTCTCTCTCTCTCTCTCTCTCTCTCTCTCTCTCTCTCTCTCTCTCTCTCTCTCTCTCTCTCTCTCTCTCTCTCTCTCTCTCTCTCTCTCTCTATATATATATATATATATATATATATATATATATATATATATGTATATACACACACACACACACACACACACATCCTTGAGGTTTTCCCCTTCATTGTTTCAACTTCACACCTGTTCTCAGTTTTTGGAAACATGAAACACTGCTGACAACTGTTGGGCGGTTGTTTTAATTAAAATACAAGACGTGTTACAACAATCTTCCTTCACATCACCACCAAAACTTCCTTCTCATGAATGTCACCGTTGTGCCAATTATCTCCTCAGGGTAACGCGTATAAAGTTACGAAACAAGTCGAGCAGTGTCGTCGTGCTCATCTCATCTCACACCTGCGGTACCTCACAACTTGGCCGTTCATTTGTGATTTGTGTCTGTGTGTGTGTCATCTGCCAGAGGCCCTTTTGAAGACGACTGTATATGGAGCCAGTACATAAATGCTGCTGACTCGTAGTACGTTGAGCATGTTCGCGATTGTCTCAGAGTTGTCTCGGCTTGTGTATGTATGCGGCAGGTACACACTTGGCTATGCACGGAACTCTCCAGAAATAGGGCTCTTCGGATCACACGTTTAGTGGGAAACTGGCTACATTTAGTTGTTGAGGTGGTGTTTCCGAAGAGTCAGGAACTTGGGGCAGTGTTGTTAATTTCTGATTGGATGAATTTTGACTGCATGTATCCCCATGTATCATGACACTTTAGAAGAGCAATGTGGGTTTCGATCGTTGGAACCAGGTCTAAATTTAGTTAGACCCTACATTTGAGGGGTAGCGCTATGTCTGCAGCACTTATGGTATCTGACCGGATGACTATTAACTTATTTCATGCGCAATTTTCGATGAATTAATGAAAGAAAAATAACATGTCAATGTATTTTTTTTGTCATTATTGTTACGATTATTAGTATTATTTATTCTATTATTTTATATATATATATATCCACCCATCCATCCATCCATTTTCTGAGCTGCTTCTCCTCACTAGGGTCGCGGGCACGTTGGAGCCTATCCCAGCTATCATCGGGCAGGAGGCAGGGTGCACCCTGAACTGGTTGCCAGCCAATTGCAGGGCACATACAAACAAACAACCATTCACATTCACACCTACGGGCAATTTAGAGAATTTAATCAATCTACCATGCATGTTTCTGGAATGTGGAAGACCCGGAGAAAGCCCAGGCAGGCACGGGGAGAACATGCTAGCTCCATACAGGCGGGGCCGGGGATTGAACCCCGGTCGTCAGAACTACAAACACATATGTATATACATGCATATATGTATATACATATATTATGTACAGTGACCTGAAAAAGTATTGGCCCCGTTCTCAAATTATATTTTGGCATAGTTTCACCACTTTAATGTTTAAGATCATCAAACAAATGTAAATATAACCCAAGTGAACTTAAAATGCTGTTTTTAAATGGTGATTTCATTTATTAAGGACCCAAAAAAATAACTATTCAAAGTTACCTGGCCCTGTCTGAAAAAGAAATGGCACCCTAAAACTATTGACTGGTTGGGCCATCCTCAGCAGCAACAACTGAAATCAAGCATTTTCTATAACTGGAAATGAGTCTTTCACATCTCTGTGGAGATATTTTGGCCCACTCTTCCTTGAACAATTGTTTAAAATCAGCAAAGATTTCGGGTTTTTGAGCATGAACGTCCTTTTTAAGGTCATGCCACTACATGACTTTGACTAGGCCACTCCAAAACCTTCATTTTGTTTTTTTTTAAGCCATGCAGAAGTTGACTTGCTGGTGTGTTTTGGATCATTATCCTGCTGCAGAACCCAAGTGCGCTTCAGCTTGAGGTCAAGAACTTATGGCTGAACATTATCCATCCATCCATTTTCCGTACCGCTTATCCTCACGAGGGTCACAGGTGTGCTGGAGCCTATCCCAGTTATCTTTGGGCGAGAAGCGGGGTACACCCTGAACTGGTCGCCAGCCAATCGCAGGGCACATACAAACAGAGAACCATTCACAATCACACCTACGGGCAATTTAGATAATTTAATCAAACTACCATGCATGTTTTTGGGATGTGGAAGACCCGGCCGGAGAAAGCCCAGGCAGGCACGGGAGAACATGCAAACTCCACACAGGCGAGGCCATATTTGAACCCGGTTCCTCAGAACTGTGAGGCAGATGTGCTTACCAGTCGGCCACCGTGCGGCCCAGCTCAACATTGTCCTTCAGGATTTTCTGTTAAAAAGCAGAAATCATGGATCCATCAGTCACAGCAAGTTGTCCAGGTCCTGAAGGACCTAAGCAGCCCAAGACCATCACAATACCACCATCATGTTTCACTGTTGGTAAGATGTTCTTTTTCTGAAATGCTAGCTGCATTAACGAAAGATGTGATGAGACACACACTTTCCAAAAAGCTCAACTTTCATCTCATCTGTCCATATCATATTTTCCCAAAAGTCTTGTGAATCATTTAGATGTTTTTGTTTTGTTTCTTGTTTAGTTTTTTCTCCAAAAGTAAGACAAGCCTTTATGTTATTTTTGATCAACAGTGGTTTTCGCCTAGGAATTCTGCCATGGATGCCATTATTGCCCAGTCTCTTCCTCATTGTTGTGTCATGAACACTAACCTTAACTGAGGCAAGGGAGGCCTGCAGTTCTTTAGAAGTTGTCATGAGTTCCTTTGTGGCATCCTGGATGAGTACATTGCTGTTCTCTTAGGGTAATCTTTGTAGGCCGGCCACTCCTAGGAAGGTTCACCCCGTTCCATAATTTCTCAATTTGAAGTTAATATCACTTATTAACCTATGGTTCACTGGAATCATAAAGCTTTAAAATGGCTTTGTAACCCTTTCCAGACTGATACAGTAGATGTCAATTACCTGATTTCTCTGCTCTTGAATTTGTTTGGATTGTGTCATTTTGTTGCAGCTTTTTAAGATCTTTTGTCCGACTTGATTTGTCAGGACAGATTCTGTTTAAATGATTTCTTGATTGAACAGATCTTGAGGTAATCAGGCTTGTGTTTGATCAGTGAAAATTAACTAAAAATTGTGATTAGCCACAATTAATTCATGATTTAACAAGGGGGCAATTGCTTTTTCACACAGGGCCAGGTAACTGAATATATTTTTTTCCTGAATAATTTATCATTTAAAAACTGCATTTTCAGTTCATTTGGGTTATATTTGTCTGACATTTACCGTACATTTGTTTGATGATCTTAAACAAAGTGGGGAAACAATATATATAAAGAATATAATACTTTTTCACGCCACTGTAGACGCAGAGTGAGGCTGATTTCACACATCTATACTGAGTTTCAGCACTCATGACTTGTAAACTAGGGTGGCTAAAGATCCCAAGCCACTTTCATGCGACAGTCAGAGGACTACACTGTCTGTACCACTATCATTTAGAGGCACGACCATGCAGAAACACCCATTTCCCCTTAGGATGCGATGCCCCTACGGTCAAAGACAAACGGCAAGCAGAGCTGAATTGAGCTTTTGTTGGATGCACAGATTAGCGTTAGTCAACAGCATTAGCTTCTGATAAGTGAGAGAAGACTTTTTCAATGCATTGGCGGTGGAAAGTATTTGAGTTCGGTCACGTGTCCTTGCACCACATTCACCCAATGTAGCATATGAACTGCTGCCTTCTCCAATTAAATTCCCCCCCCCCCCCGACATTCTGGACTCTGTTTCCGCAAGTAGAAGCAAGCAGCCGCTCACACCATACACTTGGTGGTGAGATGAAGGTGCTCCAAGTAGTCAAGGTACTGAAAGGCAGACTCACCATTGGCCCAGCAGTATATGGGGTTTGATGCTCACTTGCATGAGAAAAAAATGGGCTGATTTAAGCAAGACAAAAAGTAGTAGTAAGTAGTGAACTATACTTCTTCATCATTACCTTATTTTCAAGACCATAGGGCGTGCACCGTATTAAAAGGCGCAGTCTCAGTTACGGGATCTATTTCTGTATTTTACACAAACATAAGGCGCACCGTATTATTGGGCGCAGGCATGGTAAGACATACGCTAGCTTAAAACATACGGTAGCATGCATGCACGCTAAAACAATGTTTTTAAAAAGGTAGCGGGAGCAAAACTGAGTTCGGTTGTACTTTATTGAAGTATTTAACAATGTACTCACGTTATTTTTTGATCAATCCTCATCCACAAATCCATCAAAGTCCTCATGTTCTGTATCCGAAATGAACAGCTGGGCAAGTTCTCAATCAAACACGCCAGGTTCGAGACAGTCTCGTTGCCGTGCGAAAGCTCAAACAACAGTGCAAGTAGACACGTTAGCTCAAGCATCCACGATCCATTCACAAATTGTTGCGTAACTCGCCCGGCGCTGCCTCCTAGTCTTAGTAAAGCTGTGTTCGCCATCTGTCATCCATGGCTCCCACGCCACTCACTTCCCTTTGAACGCCCTGTTTACACCGATGTCCAGCCGTTTGTCAAGCCTCGTCTTCTTGACTTGGCGAAGTTCTTTTTCCTGCTTCCTCCACTTGCGAACCATGGATTCGTTGATCTTGAATTCTCTCGCAGCCGCTTGGGTGTCCTTAGCCAAACCGATGTTGTTTTGCACAATGCAGAGCCCGGAAATGCTCCCAGTCAGTCAAGCGGTAAAAAAAAATAAATAAATAAATAAAATAAAAAAATGTAAATAATAAAAAAATACCCCGCGTTATACTCCTACTGGGGGTGTGGCTTTAGCGTCCTTCCCCTGTCCTCAGCCACGTCCGCTTTTCCTCTGTGTATGCAGCGTGTCGGCAGGAAATGCTAAAAAAAAAAAAAAAAAAAAGTCGAGCGGAGCGCTCATCACACAAAAACATTTATAGATGTTGGAACTCGGTGCACACATAAGGCGCGCCGCATTATAAGGTGGCCGTCCATTTTGTAGAAAATTTAAGACTTTTAAGTGCGCCTTATGGTCGTGAAAATACGGTAGTTTGGTGAAAGCATGTCACAGACATGTTATTAAGACACCTGGGAACTGTTTTAAATTATGAAAATATGTTTCCCTTAAAGTGGAGTTCAGATTGACACCTTAAGTACCTGACTTTGCAAGTTTGCAGAGCTGCAATCCTTCTTGTAGCCTCAGGTGGAGACGGCAGAGCCGTGTGTCCTTGAGAGCCTCACAGTGCCCCCTAATGGTCCCTGAGTGATTATTTTTTTGGGAGGTCAAAGATAGGCTGCACAGTAAAGGTGAAAAAGGCCATTACTAAGCTGAGCTGCTAACTTGCACTTCTTATGCGGTGGACAAATCAATAGCGGTGTCTGACAGGTGAGTGGAGTGTGCTAGAGGGGGAGCTGGAGGGGTCCCCGCCTTGGCACGTTGCCCCTCGGGCGCCTCCTGAGGGGGCTCGGGGGTCCATGTGGGACCTTTCTGCCTGTCTCCTCACTCTGCATCTGTTCTGCATGGATGGACCTACATAGATGGTGTGCATACACACATAGTATGAGGCCTAAATAAAGGATGGTCTCAAATGTTACACTGAGGTGTATGGAGCCCAACAAAAGTAAATCGTGTACACTTTGTGTGTCCCCTGATAACTGAGAGTACATGCATCACAGTATGGACAAGACTGCTCCTTTGGTGGTGGTCTCTCACACAAGAACAGGGGGGAAAAGAGCATGAGAGACAACTCCGACAAGGAGAACTTACCCCAAAACTGCCGGCATTTTTTTGAGGACACTAAGAAGTCCAAGAATATTCCCCCCTCTCTTTCACATGACAAGAAGTGGAGGAGGCGGCAAAACACAAGCCCACTGCACTGTGTGCACTTGTCTGGCAGCTGCCTGCGCTGACATTTGAGGCCATGGGGACCGTGTTGGGAGCAGATGCTCGCTGATGTACAGACACAGGCAAGTACATGGCAAGTACACAAGCGGCTCAAGCAGAAGGAAATCTGTGCAAAAGCATGACAGAAAACAAGGGAAGTGGAGAGGTGGAAGAAAAAGAAGAATGGTTCAAGTGCTGAGACAAGAATCAGTTCAATGGCAAAAGGCAAAATGACAGCATAGAGTATTTCATAATAGAATTGTACAAACTGTCTCTATGATAAAGAATCAGGTGGGGCTAACCAGAAATACATAGGGATATCCATTCAGTTTGCAGCTCTTGTCCTCATTGTGGTCGTGGGTGTGCTGGAGCCTATTCCAGCTGACTTTGAGTGACACTTTTGGTTGTCAGACAATAACAGAGTGGTATAGAAAAACAAGCATTCACAGTCACACCAGTACACAATTTAAAGTCTACAATGAACCTAACATGCATGACTTTGTTTCTGTTATTTCCAATGTGAAAACTACTTTTAATGAAATCCGAACCTGCGACCTGGAATGGATTGTGTTGGACCTTTGAGGTTACATTGACAAAAAAAGGTCAGTGTAGCACAACATATTTCTGTCCATAAGACTACCCATTGGTAGTCAATCAAGTGCTGTTTTAGCCAGAAAATGTAACAGAAGTTGACTTTGTTGCACATTCTAATATTTTGAATCCTTAAAAAAGGTTTGCGAGTAGACATTTATTATTATTATTATTATTACTATTATTATTATTATACATAGTTTTTATTTAATCCAAACTACATAAATATGTTTTTCTTTAAATTTGGACAGGAAGTGGGATCAGCCTGAACTGGTCGCAATACAACCACAGGGCACATATATTTAATTTGAATTTATTATACTTATTCGTGTCCAACAAAGAGAAGTCCAACTCCCACTCCGACGTATACTTTTGTGTTGCACAACACACACACGAAACCAGATCACACACATGCAAGCATGCAAAGAGCGATTCAGAGTGAAAGGGGTGTGCGAAAAGTGCTGCTTCACTTGAGCTGGAGTGGCGGGGACAGTGCCATCCTCGAGCAACCTTTTATATTCACACCTATGGACAATTTAAAGCCTTAAGCGAACATAACGTGCATGATTTTGCAAACACCACACAGGAAGGCCCAAGTCTAGATTTAGCTTCCCTGGGGACCTCTCAACTTTGTGGCAAATGTGCTAACGAGGGATGTTCGATACCACTTCAGACAGATATCAGTACGAGTATCCAAACTTGAGTACTAACAGATACCAAGTACTGATACCACTAGTACTTTTGATACATAAAATTTTACTTCAAACAATGACAGATAAATGTAAATAAATACTTTTCTTTCTTTCTGAGACATGATGATACGCTGACATTTCTAATCACCCCAGGATAGATTTTTTTTCACCTTACGTATCGGTGGCTGGTATCGGCAGCCTTCACGAGTACCCGATACCTAGAAATAAATTTCAGCCCAATACAGATACCTGGTATTTGTACTCGCTCATCCCTAGTGTTGACCAAGTCATAAAAGTACAAAATGCTGTGATGGTCAATGAAATGTAAAACATCCTCAGATGGAAGAAGCAAAAAGAAAAAGATCTATAAAGCCATACTTGGATGAGTTCTGCACGAAACAATGGAAAACGACCCGTATTGACCCAAACTCTGTGATGGACCTTAATACTATTTAGGGTCTTCAATAAACCTAATAATAATAACAAATTACAATAAATTTTGGCAGCACGGTGGACGACTGGTTAGAGCGTCTGCCTCACAGTTCTGATGACCGGGGTTCAATCCCCGGCCCCGCCTGTGTGGAGTTTGCATGTTCTCTGCGTGGGTTTTTTTTTTTCCTCCCACATCCCCAAAGGTAGGTTAATTGAAGACTCTAAATTGCCCATAGGTGTGAATGTGAGTGCGAATGGTTGTTTGTTTGTATGTGCCCTGCGATTGGCTGGCAACCAGTTCAGGGTGTACCCCGCCTCCTGCCCGATGATAGCTGGGATAGGCTCCAGCATGCCCGCGACCCTAGTGAGGAGAAGCGGCTCAGAAAATGGATGGATGGATGGATGGATAATACATTTTATTTGTAGCGCACTTTAAAGAAAGAAAGAGTGCTACAGAGAGTTTAAAAACAATATAAAAACAATATAAAAAATATTAGTTACACCAAGAGCAGGTTAGGGGTGAAAACAATTCAAGGAAATCTAAAAGAGCTACAGTAAGTTTAAAAACAATATTAAAAGCATTATAAATTACAGCAATCAGCTACAAAAAAAACAAAAACATGCATGTTTTTGAAAGTTTGGCCAAAACCCAAAGCAAGCACATTAAAAAAAATAAATAAAAAAAACTACACACAGGAGGGCCGGAGTGGAGATTCAAACCCAGAACCTCAACTGTGAGGCAGATGAGCTAACCACTCGGCATAAAATTGCTGCCACCTATACACATACAGCGAAGGAAATAATCCGCGAATCCGTGATGGGAAGTTAACAAGAACAAAGTGCAGAGTGAAATCAGCATCGTGGTTCATCTCCGGCTGAGAGGAACTGGTTTATCCCACGGAGGTCCGCAGGCGGCATTATGGAAATGACTGGCTGGCAGCTTCTTTGGCTGCCTGTAAACAGGATCTTGGTAAGGCATATAGCCTCCGGTAGGGCTCTCGGAGGGAGGCTGGCATGGCGGCGGTTGCCGAATCCCTCCGATGGTCCCTCCTTCTAAGACGCGCCTTCCTTTGCTGCAACCTGCCCGAACTGCGATATTGAGTAATTTATGAAGCGATGCGGGGGCGAGTGCGGAAATGGTATCTGCACATCCTGACACCAAGTACAAGACATGTTCCACATGTCTTGCCGTGAAACTACAAAGGGCCCTTTTGTTTTGACGAAGAACAAGAAACGTTTTTTTTCTCTAAGTGGGTGAGGCATTAAGGAGCGCTTGCATCACTTTTTGTGAGGCACCAAGAATTAATGTGACCCAAAAAACAGTCTCTCTATGAATGAACACTACATTGTCAAAGTCAACATATTTGTAACTTAGGTTGGTTTTAACAATTGACACAGCTCTTTCAATATGAGGCAATGGATCCATATTATTTCCATTCGTCCACTTTCGATCGCGCTCTTATTCGTGTCGTGGGTGGACTCCAGCCTATTCCAGCTGACATTGAGTGAGAGATAGGGTTAACCCTAGACTGCCAGTCAATTGCAGGGCACAAATTGACAAACAGCCATTCATACTCACACCTATGGACAAGTTAGTGTCTTCAATAAACCAAACATACATGTTTTTGGAATGTGGGAGGAAGCCGCAGTACATGCAGAAATCCCACGCAACATGGGGAGAACATTTAAACACCACATAGGTGGCCCTTTGCTGAGATTTGAACCCAGAACCTGTCCAATATGAGACAGACTTGCTAACCACGTTAAGAAGGTGCCGACTTACCATGTGGTTTTCAATGTGGACATGACTCCAATGACCTCTAGCTCCAAAAAGATATTTTCAGGGAGGCAGCAGTTTATTTTAAATGAAAAGGGACAGCTATTTGTTTCATTGTATGTTTTTTATTATTATTTTTAGGAAGCGTAGCACTTTACTTTGTATTATGATCATTAAAACAGGAGCATTAATCAGAGCATTAATTTAAACTTGAAATATTTTACTAAACCATGACTCCTTACCCAAGGAACATGTTAAATTCATGGCAGTGGCTATGCTCTTCAAGCTATAGTTAAAACAATATGCTTGAAAACTGGTTTATTTGTGGTTAGATAATAATAACACTTTTCCATTGTCCTACAGCTTTTGTGCATTATTCCTGGTGAAAAATGCACGGACAAGAAAGCCATCTTGAAGGACCTGCCACAAGGAGCCAGCAGTCCATTAAAACAACTAAATTACTGATGCTGGGCTTTGCCCACAAACATCCCACACCAACATCGCAATCACTGCTGTGTAAACTGTTACTCTATTCCATTGTCCAATGAAAACTCTTGACACACTCACACGTTTGCGTTCCGGTCTAGTAAACGTGTCAGTCGCATTCTGGGATCCTCGCTTCTCTCTCCGGTGCTAACATGCTGTAGCTGGCACAATTAGTACCCTGAATTATCTTTGGTGTACACAAAAGTGGCGGCGGCGTAATGCGAGTCACGACACAAAAGTAAACAACTTCATCTCGTGTCTAAAATGTGTGCCACTGTGATTGTGAAGGAAAAAAAAGCTGTCCCGTGTGTTGGGTTAAGGGACTGTCTGCTAATTAACGAGAAGCCCCTTCTCCTCCTCGTCAGTTTGCCTTCAAACAAAAAACTTCCTGCGGGACGCCATTGTTTGGAACGAGTCATCATGGGTAGCCTTATTTACAGAGTTTTAATTGCTCTGGTGATCTGAGGGTAACACGTCCTGTCGCAATCACTCAATAGAATGGTTGCTGTCGCTGACAATTGTAACACAGCGCCAAGAGGAGGGAAAGGGAGACTGTCGGAGGGTACAGACACGGTAAAAAATTTGACAAGAAAAAAAAAAGTACAGATGTTTGACATTCCTACGGCGGCAACGTAACCGGAATTTGGCAGTACGCAGCAGTAAATTCATAATCACAGTAACAAAGAAAAAAAAAACTGTAATTACGGTACCAGCTTCTGTGACCTAGCTCGTAATTCATTTTACTCATATAGCAAATCAATTTCCTGCAGTAAAATTAACTGAATTGAGAGCAATATATTCCAAACCCCTGGGAAATAAAATACGACCGGAATTCTTTTTCTCAAGTTTGTTTTGTGCGGCGGAAGAAGAATGTCTTCCGTGTCAAGGCAAAGCCACACAAAACAAGCTTGAGGAAAGGAATTACGGTTGTATTTTAATTCAAAATTTGTGTTGAATAAACATAATAGAAAATCAGATAAAGGCTCATTTTTCAGTTTCCAATTTTTGATTGCAGGCATCAAAGCAAAAAACGAAACTAGAGTCGTTTCCCAGGGTTTTCTTTTACATACATCAACAACAACAACAAAAAAATAGGGTTGTATCCCATTTTTTGTTTCCCTACATCAAAAGGAAAATCGAATGGCCGCAAAGTACACGGACCCATTCACAACAAAGGACAACTTAAGAGTCTTCAATGAAGCTAACGTACATGTTTTTGGAATGTCAGCGAAAGCCTGAGTACCCTCAGAAACCCCACACAAGCAGAGGGAGTTTGGGAAACCTAATCCAAGAAAATATTGTATGTTTTGATGATCTTTTTAAACATACAATTGCAATATTGCTCTTGGTAGACAAATTGTAGTGATGGACTAAATACTGGACTTGTGCTGCCAGGCTACGGCACTGGTACAATGTACAAAGAACTGGAAAAAAATTTAAAAAATGAGAAAATATTTTGGATGCAAATATTCTCTCCAAGAGAGAAACTAATCCAAGCAGGCAGGAAGCAGCGATGAGGACGGGACTGTTGTCCGAGGAAATGATTGCTCTCCCACTTCAACGTGACAGCCATGGGAAGCTCACTGCTCATGGACCTCTGAAGTGGAACCGCGGAGGAGACGTGCACCATAACCATCACAACACACTCCTTAACACAAACACACACCTAAACACACACATTAATCTGGGAAGAGGAGGTAAGTCACTTACTGGAAAAGATTAGTGTCAGCAGGCGTGCGACTGTCAACTGCTGCTGCTGTCCCTAAATCGGGCGTCCTCTCCCTATTATGGACATTTATAGTCATTTAAGACCATGAATTCACATTATATAGTTATTGTAGTCGAAAAAAAGTTGCCCAAATTTTCTTTACCTCAAGACCTAAATTAAAACCTTAAAGTAATTGTCAAATATCATATTAACTAGGACAATTGATCATTTGTCAAGCCATACCCCTCAAACATAGACTGACCAATTAGAGTGCAGCACGAAAATGGGTCCAAAACTTTTCCAGTGGTGCTCAATAGTAGACTTGACATTGTTTTTCTATGGAAAGCTTATTTTGATTTTCCTCTGAAAACAAATTTAAAAAGCCCGATAGATTTAGAGCATTAAAAAAATAAAATAAAATATGTTCTGCTATAATGAATTGCTTATCCTGATAAAACGTAAAACAATAAAACCTAACATAATGGGCAGTTGTTGTCAACCAATTTGCCAATGTTATGCTACCAATGTGAAATTGAATGACGTAAAAGGGGAACACAGACATGTTGTGTGTTTAGCATTTTCACTTGTGTTGCTCTTGTTGCTCTACAATTAACTGCATGAATCTCCAAATGTTGTCATATTTGTTTTTATTCTTTTTATTTAATTTAAAAAAAAATGTTTTTATGGATGGTAAGGGAAAAGCCCCCAACACACACACACACACACACGCATCTACACACACACACACACACACACACGCATCTACACACACACACACACACACACACACACACAGACATACACGTATACTCACACAAAACTGGATAGCAGGCATTTTGCCAACGTCTTTGACACCGAACTAATTTACTTTTACGGCTTTATTGTAGATCTGCCTTTAGGGCAGCACAGTGAGGTATTGGTTAGCATGTGTGCCTCACAGTCAAGATGTCACAGGTCGAATCTTTTCTTTCCGGGTACTCCGGTTTCCTCCCACGTTCCAAAAATATCCATGTTAGATTCATTGACAATTCTAAATTGTCCATAGGTATGAATGTGAATAGTTGTTTGTCTATATGCACCTTGCAATTGACTGGTGACCAGAAGGGGGTTTACCCCACCCCTCGTCCACAGTCAGCTGAAGGCGAAATGAGGACAAGTCCCATTGAAAATGGAGGGATTGAACTTTTTAGCTGACCTAAACACTTTGGTGATGTTCAAGTACAAGTGCAGGTATATCTCTTAAAGTTAAGAGTGCCAAACTTGTGGAGCTCATCGCTATGCCTGCTGATAACACAAATGCCTCTGTACAACAAAGGTTCCATGAAAAATTTAACAGCCAATCAGCTGGCAATTATTCTCTTTAATCTCCTAGAGGCGGCCAATGGGGATATGCCCTGCGGTGGTGGAGGCGGCCCACGAGGGTTTGAATGCCTTCGGGTAGAGCCAAAGCCAAACACTTCTTTTGCATTTTCCTCATTGAAAGAAGATGTGGAGTACTTCTTAAAACTACATTCTTGAAACTACAGCATGCTGGGTGTTGATACATCAAAGCCAAAAAAGTGGGTCTAATTGCTTCCTGAACATGGATCCATGATACTTACCCATCCATCCATAATCCAACCACCGACCCACCGATCAATCCATCCTCCACCCACCAATCCATCTATATACCCATCAACCAATCATCCATCCATCCATAGAACCAACCCACTCAGCTAATTTCCCACCAGCCCATCATCAACCCATCCATCCAGTTTACACCCACCGATTTGAATAAGCACCCATCATACAAGCACCTTACACCTACTTATGCCATCATACATACACCATACACCTCACAGACCGATCCACCCACCCATCCACCATAATACATCAATCAACGAACCCACTCATCCATCCATGCAGCCATCTGTTCGTCCATCCAACCTCCCATCTGTCCATCCATATACTCATCATCGATCAAATCCATGAACTCATGCATCAAATACAACCATCCATCCATAGAAGTATCCACCCATCAACCCACTCACTCACCCACCCGTCATGGCATGCATACATCAATCAATCCACACAACCATCCATCCATCCATCCATCCATCCATATACCAATCCATCCATCAAACCGAAGTACCCACAAGACCCATAGATCAATACACGCCTGCTTCCCTTGTTGATCCCGTTCAGGGTCTTGGGGAAGCAAGGAGTCTATCCCCACTCAGTGTGGGACGAAAGGCAGACAATACCTTGGATTGGTCACCAGTCAACCACAGGTCACATTATAGAGAGAGACACCAATTACCACTCAAATTCACCAACTCCATGAAAGTCAGCTGTGTGAAACACTGCACTTCCAGTGACCAGATCGATCCATTCATTGGGGGAACTCCTTATCCTTAACCCTATCCTGTTCAAGATACGGATGGATAGACTAAACTACAGAAAACTACACCCCTGACCTGTCGCCAGTCTGTCACAGGATCATTGTGAAGAGCGCAGTGACAGAACGGCAGTCAGCTATGTAACCCACGACACGACCAACCAACAAATACACTTCCTTAAATGGCTCATTTACAGCAGAAAATGTCTCTGAATGGTGACAAACTGTTAAGATATCCGATCCCAACTATCTCAAGCACCTTGATGATGATGACCATGATTTAAAAATTTATTGATATTTTAAACCTTTAATGATAAGGATCGTTTATTTTGTGTCAATGTAGCCTGTTTGATAGACACTCCTGTCCAATCCATCTACACAAACACCTATGTTGCCCTCACATTGATCAATAGGCACGTGGAGCAGCTCAATACCAATGACCGTGTCCTAATTGTATCTTGAGCAACACATCAGACACGAGCAACATCTCCAATCTATCGACACGTACACTGGGAAGATCATACCGTTAGTCTTTTTACTCCACATTTTATGAATAAACACATTTAATGCAATGTAAGTAAAATCATGCTAAGCTTCTCTGCAGATTACAAATGAATCAAACAGTATTGCCAGTAATTCCTGCATATGCTGAGTTTTTTTCATCAAGTCCCCCATTAACTCTTTCACAATATCTTTGAATAATTTCTGATGATCATCAAAGATGAACAACAAAGTGAGTCATACCCTGTACAAATTTGGAGTAAAAGAAAATGTTTTGTATTTTTTTAGATGAAATAAAACAAGTGGCAAAGACAGTTAAGACCTCCATCCATCCATTGTCAACACCGCTTATCCTGATTAGGGTCGCGGGGCGCTGGAGCCTATCCCAGCTGACTTCGGGCGAAAGGCGGACTACACCCTGAACTGGTCGCCAGTCAGTCGCAGGGCACATATAGACACGGACAACCATTCGCACTCACATTCACACCATCACTGAGTGGGAACTGATCCCACGCTGCCCGCATCATAGTCAGGCGAGTGTACCACTACACCATCAGTGACTTCAGTTAAGACCTATAATAAGGAATTGCTGTATTTCTTACTGTTCCTCCATCCATCCATCCATCCATCCATTTTCTTTACCGCTTATCCTCACTAGGGTCGCGGGCTGCTGGAGCCTATCCCACCTATCTTCGGGTGTGAGGCGGGGAACACCCTAAACCAGTCGCCAGCCAATCGCAGGGCACATAGAAACAAACAACCATTCGCACTCACATTCACACCTACGGGCAATTTAGAGTCTTCAATCAACCTACCACGCATGTTTTTGGGATGTGGGAGGAAACTGGAGCGCCCGGTTTAACTTTTTTTTTTTTTTTTTTTAAGTACTAGTCTTATTATATCAGAACGTATTTCTTTGAATATCACAAATTTACTCTGCTAATAAGAAAGCTTACACAAAAGACAAATTTCGTATTATTAGTTTTTTCAAAAATATTCCTAGTAGTCAGACTTTTTTCTCTGAATATTATGATATTATATCTCTAGACCTTTTCCAAAAAAAATTAATATCATGGAAAAGTTGATGTATTTCCATAATTCCATTCAAAAAGTTAAAATTTCATAGATTATAGATTCAGGGCCCACAGTTTAAACAATTTCAAGTATTTATTTGTTTGTTTTTACATAATTTGGGCTTCCAGCTCATAAAACCCACAGAATCAGGAATTCAAAACATTTGAATACTGTGAAAAAAACCAGCCCAAATTTTGCAGGCCATAAATGTTTTAAACTGAGTGCTACACACTAATTATCTACTAAACTCATAGCACCTGCACAGGTTTCCCCTGGTGTCATTAAATTGCTTCAGTTTGGATTAATTGTCTCAGTTGGGTTCAATATCTTCATGATATTCACATTTTTTGGAAATGGTCTGTAATTATGATAATATGCAATTTTCTCTTACAATTTGACAATATTTTCTTTCCAGTGTGGCTAATGCCATTGTAAAATCAAAATAAGCAGAAGGACTCCAAATATGTAACGTGACAGTAATGTTGTCACAAATCCTTGACAAATGTCTCATAAAGTTATACATTTAGAATGACGTGGCTTTCTTCAAATGGTAATCATTAATCTTGGAGCCTTTTGCTGCTTCCTTGTATCATTCCAGTCAGAAGACACCCAGTCAACCGTATTTACTAAATCCAAATCTGACCAGGGTATGAAACATTTTTCAGTTAATTTAATAACTTCCTGATTGTGATGACGGAAAGACAGTTGTTGGTTGTATCAATGTTGGAACAGCAGAAGCAGCAGCAGTTTGACAGGCTCCTTAGCCGCATGGCTGAGTGCGTAACGAGGAACACTGCTGGTGAACACCTCCACACAAAGATGAGGCTATTAAGTGTGGCATCAAGCGGAAGCGCAAACACGCACAAACACATCAGGAGTGCCAAATGCTGCTACACACGTTCACTTTATTGCTGCACATGTACTCGCTGACATTACTCACATATATGCGCACAGACGCATTCTCATACAGATATTCGCACAGAAATGCCACTAAGGGACTCAATAGTGCTGATTTTCCTTGTCAGCTGCTGGGCAGGCACTGCTTTAAAGAGACATCAGTCTGTGATGTCAGCACTTACCTAATGAACCTTCTCGGATCGATGGAAGCACTGGTCCGCTACACGCCCCAACTGCGCTGCCTGCCTCACTTTTATGTTCTCTCACGCTATGCTGGAGCATCCGCACCAAAGGAGGCCAACAAAAGGCACAGACGAATAACCACAGTTCCAATTCCTTGCGGGAAACTTGGGTGACCATATTTGAACAGGTTGGGTGGGAGATGGTGGGAGATTTCAATGCTAATACAGGATACTAATTGAAACAGTGATGAACAGGACTTCACACTCCCAAAGGTTGAGCGGAAGACATGAGTTAACAGTGTTTGTCACACGCAGGACGTTTGGTCAAAATCTCACCATAATGGAAAGGCTTTGCTGCCATGCTCTGGCCACAAGCAATAATTAAAACCAAAATGTAGTTTCAACCATCTGTCTAATATACATGGTCCAAATTTGGTAGAACAATGACAAAATCTCTCAGAAATTGGTTTATAAGCCTTAGAAATGCCCAAAATGATCTTAAAATGGTTGCTTCATAACAAAACATAACATACAGTAAGTTTTGAGTGACATTTTTTGCGAGTCTACCCATGATAGACATCCATAGCTACAATGACTGACGTTACGACCATCCAATGATTGCACGAGCTGGGCCTGAGATACTGGCCAATGACGGTACAGTCACACTACAGCTTATCCTGTTCAGGGTCATGGGTGAGCTGGAGTCTATCCCAGCTGACTTTGGCAGAGAGGCAGGGGACACCCTAGAGTGGTCGCCAGGCAATTGCAGGGCATAGAGAGAAAAACAACCATTCATGCCTATGGATAATTCAGTCTCATTTTAACCTAATGTGCATGTTTTTGGAATGAGTTCCTGGAGATTCTGTTTTTAGACTCTGGTCACAACGTTTTTTTGTTTTTGCTAATGTCTCTCATGTCATCACGCACAATGATGGCTGATTTGACTTTTGAGATGTGTTTTCAGAAAATTGGAGTTGAACTCTAAACTGTCCCCTTTTTTGGGGCATTCGACTTTGGAGGTTCCACTGTAGGATGAACAGAAACTGCAAAGTATGACAATATGTCATTGGTTAGCCCCCTTTGAAGCTATTACTCTTTTGGGAAAACTATCTACAATATTTTGGAGCATTTTTATTTAGGAAAACATTTCCAAGGTCACTGGCATTGAACTTGAAAGAGGGTCTGGCCCAAAGACTTTAGCATCACCTCTGTACCTGTGTGCGGCGCCCACTCTCGCCTCACACAATCACAATCAACTCTTCACGGCAGTGGATGAAGCTGTGGAGGCCGCACAATTAGATTAGTTCCATTTCCTTTGATCAGGCCATCGTACCCGTGCCATCTCGAATGTGACACCTCGAGATGCATTCGCCTCCCGCCCGCGCCACTTAATTGACCAGAATAAACATATTATATCGCGATAAGTGTCGCAATTGTAACAAATTGTGCGCCGTGACTGACACAAATCACGCCATTAGCCGCGCATCTCTTATCGCTGGGGCCTTTCTGTGGCATTTTTTTTTTCAATAAACAATCCCCGTCGACAGCAAGGTGGTTTGCGCCGCTGTCGGGAAGTGGGGAAGGTTCAGGGGTTTGAAGGCGGGCGAGGCGAATGGGCCCATGATCCCACGTTTACCCACTTAACCATTCAAAAAGTCATCTCCTTCCATCAGGCCCTCACTCAGCGCTGCACACAGGGGCTATCACTCACAAATGCTTTCTCCTATATGCAGCAGCCTGGCTAGATAGTTTGTGTACGCCTTTGTGCATTTTGGTGTGCGCTTGACACAGGGTGTCTATTGTTGAGGGTACGTGCACTGATTTGAAGGGCAAGACAGGGAGGATGATATATGGGTGTTGTGTGTTCAAACATCAGCACAATTATATGAGAATGGCCCAGCAGGTTCCATTGTCACATCAGTGTCTTGAATTCGAGTGTCTTGAATTCGAGCCCATGCATGCTCTGGTCTTCATGGTCTTTAATGTTACACATATCAAATTTCATTATATATCGGGGATTTCACACTCGATACTCTTTTTCTACTTATTTGTTGTTATTCTTATCTTGTGAACACTTTCTTGTATCCTGTGTGCTGCTGTGACATCTGAATTTCACCTTTTGGGATAATTACAGGATTAGCTCATCTTTACACAGAGTGTGGACATTTAAGAGAAATGATGCATGCTAAGCTTATTGAATACTCCACATTATTGTCTTTCATTTTTTACATTATCGTTTAGCGCCCTTGTGTCCCTTCAAACGGTAGTATCTATGAACTGAAAACTGAACTGAACTGAAAATGGAATAATCCCTTTTCAATACCACTTATCCCCATTAGGGTTGTGGGTTAACTGATGTCTATTCCAGCTGACTTCGGGTGAGAGGCAGGGTACACCGTGGACTGGTTGTCAGCCAATCGCAGGGCACATATAGACAACCAACCATTCACACTCACATTGACACCTGTATGGACAATTTAGTCTTCAATTAACCTAAAATACATGTTTTTTGATTGTGGGAGCAAGCCGGAGTGCCAGGGGATAACCCACCCAAGCTTGGGGAGAATATGCAAACATTCCAATGGTGATTTAAACTCAGATCTCCTTACTTGTGAGGCAGCTGTGCGAACCACTTCTCCCTCATGCTTTGCAGGTTTTTCTTTTGTCAGAAAATGGGAGGCGACAAATTGAGACGCAGTCTCTACTAGAGAAAATAATGATACCGATTCGTACTGGAAAAACTGAGCCTCCAGACTAGCAGTGTGATGAGTTCAGGGTGTACCCCACCTCTCGCCGTCTGGGACTCCCTAGTGGTTGGAAAACGGATGGGTGGATTTTTTAAATGGTCCGAAGCAGAGGAAAGGGATTTGAAGAACTGCTGGAGGAATGAGGAGGAAGGAGGAGGGGTGGTTACGATGTGAGGAAGCTGACGTGTTAATCAGTGAATCAGCGTCCCTCCACTAATGTCTGCCTGTGTAAATAAGGCCCTCATCTTCTGCCGTCACATACGCTGGCTTTCCAGCCCATTAGGCCCAAGCTGGCTGCCTGTGACGGCCCACTGCTCGCTGGAGACTCATTTAAGTGTCTATAGGCATCTGTGGCTGCTGATAGGGAGCCCACGCCAAATTAATGGGACTGTGGGCGCTGCCAGCCAGCTCTCTTGTGCTCCACACTCACAGATCACCAGCAGGTACGCTTGAATGCATGAGCGGGCACACCTACCTGCACACACACGCACGCACACAGACCCCCCCCCCCCCCCCCCCCACACACACACACACACACACACACAGACAGTGGGACAGATGCACACTCGCTCTGTGGTTTTTATGCATGCAGGCTAAACTAACCTTTGCAGTAAAGACTGAGCAGCTTTATTAGTTTAGGAAATGGCTGTAATTAAGGATAATTCATAATGACTGCTTCTCGGCCCACAGCGGTATTACAAAGGTGGGCCAGGCTAATTTTGACTGCTCGCAGTTTGTGCACTATGGCGGTTAAAATGTGGGGGAACACATTCTCAAAATAGAGAAAGGTACAGTGGAACCTCAAAATTGGAAAACCCCACAATGGAGTCGACTGCCAACGTTAGCCGGTAGTGGTAAAATCATCTTTTTAAAAAAACATACTTAAAAGTTGTACAAAAATTTCATGTGAGATTGACTGATGCGAAGTGGAAAAGTGTGCTGTGGTGTAACATGTCCACATATCAAATTGTTTCTGGAAATCACTGACGTCGTGTCCTACGGGCAAAGAGGAAACGGACCATCGGGATTGTTATCGGCGCAAAGTTTAAAAGCCAGGATCTGTGTTGGTGTAAGGGTGTGTTAGTGAACATGGCACAGGTAACTTGCACATCTATGAAGACACCATTAATGCTGAGAGGTACATACAGGTGTTGGAGCAACATATGCTGCCCTCCAAGCAATGTCTTTTTCAGGGCCGTCCTTGCTTATTTCAAGAAGACAATGCTAAGCCACATTCTGCACACGTTACAATAGTGTGGCTTTGTAGTAAAAGTGTGAGTCCTAGGCTGGACTGCCTGTCTCCCATTGAACATGTGTGGCACATTATGAAGCGCAAAATATGATAATGGAAACACCAGACTGTTAAGCAATTGAAGTTGTACATCGAGCAAGAATTCCACTTACAAAGCTTCAACAACTAGTGTCCTCAGTTCCCAAACGCTTACTTAGTGTTGTTAAAAGAAAGGTGAAATAACACAGTGGTAAACATGCACTTTTCCAGATTTTTGGGAATGTGTTGTAAGCATCAAATAAAAAAAAATTGAATATTTGCACACAAAAAAAAACAACAACAAAAAAACAATTAAGTTTATCCCTTTTAACATGAAAATATCTTTGTAGTCTAGTCAATTGAATACGATTTGCGAAACGTATTGTTTTTGCAAAACATTGAATTGTTTTTATTTACAGTTTACACAACATTCCAACTTCACTGGAACTGGGGTTTGTAAATCTTTCTTAAGTATTGATGGGTTATATAATTCTATATTCTATGATTGTGACATCATAGTGGTGGTATGACGAGGTGCATGGCCCACCACTGACTTTCAAGGTAGTCAAAACGTTAGCTGCTAGCACAAATCCTCAAAAAAAAAACATACAGTACCTCAAAAGGTGTATAAAACCTTCATCATTAAATGTACTGCTCTGCAAACACTGTCCTTGTTCCCTCTGTATTAGGTGGCACCGAAAGTAGTTTGACTTTTAGTTTTATTGAGCAGTCGTTAACTTCTTAATATGCTTGTAGTAGTAGCAGTGACAAGTAACTTTTTGACTTGAGTTCGTTGTCACATTTCTGTGGGGCCAATTATATATTACTCGTGCACTCACTGTAGTTTTCTCGCCACGCTGCACTATTTGCATATCTGTTGTTGACCAATACTGGCCACTCATGCCAGAGTAGCGTCTGCTCCATTTGCACACTGATTGGGGAGTATCTGCAACATTTGCACAATCAACATTGTCCCAGATTATCGCACTACTTGTCACTTTAAACCGCATACACTCCTTGAAGTCTTGGCGCCCTTTGCACAATGGTCATTGCACCGCACTATTGCAATATGAGTCATTCCAACTGCTGTAAGTGCTTGAGGACTCTGCATCTTTTGCACAATTGTAAAAAAAATTTTTTTTACCGGCATTACCAGATAACTAGCAACCCTTTACTGCTCAGTGACTGTTTTTTTTGTCAATGTCTTTATGCCTCAAAAGTGTTCCCTGTCAATTGACTGTCTGTTGTCGTACTAGAGCGACTCAGACTACCGGAGACAAATTCCTTGTGTGTTTTTTTGGACATACATGGCAAATAAAGACGATTCTGATTCTGGTTCTGATAAAAAGAAAAAGGACAGAAGATGAAAGAAGCAACAACTGAGCCACAATGTGATTTCCACACCGTCTTTGCATTTATTGACCGCCTTCACTTGTAGCATTCTATCTTGAATCTGTCATAGCCACGCAAGATCTATACACTTGTGTATTTCAAAGGAGGCGTTGGAAGGGCTGCCTGTGTTCTGCAGGCCACACAGTCACTGTCAATCTATTTAATGACCAACGTGTCTGCCGGTTGCATTGCTAGTGAAGTACGGGCGGAGTCCTCGGGAGTGCAAACATGAAGCAGAATGGATATCATCGCCGCGTTGAAAGGCCTTGTAACCCCCCCCACTCCCGATGCTACCCCGCTTTTCCATTAGCTAGATCAAAGGCAACGAGGCCCTGAAGCAGAAGTAGTACAGCTCAACCCAGGCTGGAGGAAGTCACGCAAGGGTGCGGCACAGGAATGTACTCTGTCAAGAGTGTGCCATCCAAGTGTGTTCACAATGCATGGCGCAAGAATCAATCCCACTTACCATTTCCCCCAGCACAATGTTCAACGGAGGAGTGGAAGCATTTGATGCGCTTTCGCCCCTGAAAATCCCTCTTCTACATTGCGATCCGATGGGATTTTCAGGGCACAATATATAACAAATGCTGAAGGACATAAGTGAGACCCACCGGAGATAGACGATGCAGAGTGGAGGGACAACTTTATCAAATTCCAAGGTAAAAAAGGTCAGGTGAGGGAAAAGAAATGGGTGGGCAGAGTGTAAAGCTGAGTGAAAACACAAGCGCTCCTCTAATACCTTTCATAAAGAGAAAAGCCCCATCATCCTGCCAGCTATGATTAAATACAACCTGAGTGCTATATAACTACAACCCCCACCGTCCCCACGAGTCCCAGTTTGTGTGCATACGGACACCGGCTTGGGGGTGAGGAGGGTAAAAGCAATTTGTGAAGAACTTGTTGGGTGAGTGGAGTGGATGTTTTGGGGTGACTCCGGGGAGGGATGACAGCCATCACCGTGGGGGTGTGTTGGGGCACCTGAAGCTCTCTGACACGAGCAAGGCAGTACTTAATGTGGTCTTCGGGAAGAATTGTTGTCATGAGGAGATCTTCACCAAGAGCGATTGCACACGGGGGAGAGGTATTGTTTTAATGCTAAAATCTGGGCATTAAACAACACTGCAGCTCTGCTCAGATTTTGGCTTTGACATAAATAATAAATAAATAAATGAATAATAATCATTTATAATCTTTCTGTGTAGTTTGATGGCAGATCTTCACAAACCTAACTCCAAAGTCATGGGTAGAGAACAGGTGTTAAGGTTTTAAAAAAAAAAAAAAAAAAAAAAAAAGAATACATTTGCATAGTGTTTTCAAGCACGCATTTTCTGTCAAGTTGCTACTTGACATTTATGCCAGAGTAGTTTAAAGTGAAATCCAAGGATTAGTAGCCTAGAAAAGGGGCTCTGCACAATGGAAGGAAGGCCAAAGCATGTCGTTAGCCTTGACATCCACTAGCAAGAGGCTGACCTGCACTGTGTTAGTTTACGGCGTAAAGCAATTATTCTGCTGCATGAATGGCAACCCTACACAAGTTAATTGTACCTTCTGCCATCTAGTGGAAGAATATTTAATTGTTCTGCCTGTCACTATACGTCACTGGCAAAAGATAAATGTAAAACAAAGTCTTTAAAGCCACAAAGCTCATGGTGGCCTTTTGCACAGTACTGTCAATAAGAAGAAATGCACCAGCAGGAGCCTTGAAAACAAGCAAGAGCAATGACACATGCATGTGAGGAGCCACTATATACTGTAACCTTATTACATATGCCTATGTGGTCCTCAGAGATGGAGAGAAATTGGACCATCAGTGTCACAGTGCTGAGGCTTGTTTTAGGTGATCTAATAGAAGCCGATGATCCGCAGGCTTCCTCCGAGGCGACGCGGGCCTCCGGGGGCTCCTCCAACCCCCCCGCAATAAGAATAAACACATGCGAGCGGTGGAGTCTATTTGGCCGAGACAGAGTGATGGCTAGCATGTCGCCTATGCTGGCTCAATAAATCTCCATACGGGCGAGAGAGATGAGCACCACTTATCTCATCAGCCGTGCCACGGATGCCTCGTGACCGCTCGCCGCCCGCTGCTCACACCTCCGATTTATCATAGACAAGCAAGGGGAGGAGCAAATATTGATGGGAGATGCAACAAAAGGCAGCGAGGGGGAAAAGATGAAATAAAAAGTGTGAGGTGGTGGTGGGGGGAAGAAAAGACATTGAGAGGCAGAGGGAAAAGGCACATAATGCAAAAATATCGAGAGCAAAGAGAAAGGTTTTGCAGGGAAAACACAGGAGGCTTCGACGCAATAAACTAAAAATAAAAACTGCAGGGAGATGGAGATGGGAGGGTAGGGGCTAAATGTCACAGGCTTCTTGTCAGGGGGGGGGGGGGGATTGCTGTTGATGGCTGGATTCTGTGGGATTCAGCAGTTTTTCCAAAGACACTGGGCCTTTTTTGCTTTTTGACAAACATTTATACACACCCACAACAGTTGTTTGACCAGTACATTAAACTAACTTTACTATTGAAACTAAGTTGATGCTTTTTCCAGTCCCACTAAGTTAGTATTATGTCCTACCTAAGCAGAAGTAAAGGTAGTACTTCAAATGTTAATTATTTTACTTTTTATTTTTCTACCTGCGTGTGTTCTTTTTGTCTCTATTTTTCTTGAATTTTTTTTAATTACAGTGGAACCTCAATAAAACGTACCCTGATATAACAGATATCGGATAAAACGGACCGTCGGGACTGAACAATGTGTCCCAAAATAATTTCCATTTGTCACTTCAACTGCCATTGACAAAGTCTGTTAGTTCCAGAATTGGCCGCTGTTGTTTACTGGCACTGTGGTGCAATGCAGGCAGAGATTGGTAGACATTTGTTTCCACGTCATAGACAGCCAATACGACTAGATCTAACAGACAACATTTGCATGTGGCTGAGTTATCGATTATAGTAGCTGTGGTGTTAACGCAAAAAGAAATACAACATACAAGTCTCTGGAGTCTGGAACATGGTATTTTCGCTACAGTAACATTTTATTTTATTTTTTTGTCAAGCCGTTCATCTATGACAACGAATTTGGAACTAGGAAGCACCAATGTTTTGCGGCTCATGTAAGCGACTCGTCTTTGACGAGTATGTCAACAATGTCAACATAAAGCACACCAGTTTGGATACATTTTGAAACTTTTTAAACGTTTAGAAGCTTTTTTATATTTATTTACAATAACGTTTTACTGTACTTGGTGTTTTAGGCCACGAACAAAGTCTAAAACATTAATTTTGTACTGTACAGAAATATCGTGCACATGGCCTCAAAAAAAAAAAAATGTGCCTCAATGTAACGGACAATCGGTAATATCGGACGACCCCCCTGCTTCTAGTAGTCACGTTTTATCGAGGTTCTGGTGTATATTTATTTACTTAGACTTTGACCTTTTTTATTTATAATGTATTTTGTTTACCTTAATACATCATCATCATTACATTTTCTTTTCTTTTTTTTTATATATAGTATAATAAGGTGAAATCAATTTTCTTCATGCAGAAAAACATTTATTTACACTGTTCAAGTACATGTTGACGTACAAATGTAAGATTATAATTAAATTTGCCTCATTTCTTTGCTTTTTTTGTTTTGGCCTCCAACTTGAGCCAGGCCCATCTCCACCTGCACCACATGAATAGCATCCTCCTCTTTAAGCACTCTCATTCTGGAAAAGAATTGACTAAAATCTGTCTGTCGAGGATGTCCACTCCAGAGGTGGGTAGAGTAGCCTAACATTGCCCTCAAGTAAGAGTAGTGTTACGTGACAATAATGTGACTCAAGTAAGAGTAAAAAGTACAGTGAAATTATTATTCAAGTACTGAGTAAATAGTCAGTAACTTCTGTTTTTTTTCTTTTTACCACAGCATGAACATCAATAAAAACATTTAAAAAAACAAAATAAAATGTGAATGTGCAAATTCTGATGTGTCTGTGTGTGTGTGTATGCACAGTCAAAACTCCCAAAAAACATCTGCAATTTACTGCAGGGTGTTATAAGTGAGCTGAAATATCCAGGTTTGGGCAGACAGTGCCAGACAAATACAATACATGAAAGCTGTTGTTTTTGTTCGTCTAAATGTAAACACGATTAGCGTGCCGTTGCCTGCATGCTAACGACGACCTTCCCAACACGGCCGTACTACGATCAGCGGGGCAAGCTTATCTAGTGTTAATACCTATGTCTGGGAAGCCCAATGGAAGATGTGTGAGGTCATGTGACTTTCTTGTGTCGTGTGATTGGTGAACTAGACTTAAACGTCACTCGCATGTAAACTGGATTGGCACAAACAGCGCCCGAGGCGGAAGTCAAAGTTGTAGAAAATAGTTAATAAATAAGCAATAATTGATCAATAAAAGTAGCGAGCGACATTTAGATCATTGTAACGGAGTAAAAGTACCGTTACTTCTTAATAGCATAAGCGGCAGAAGTTTTTTTCTGGTCTCGTCAACTCCTGCGACTTTGAGCGCACAGGCGGAACCCCAGGCCGCATATTAGTCCACCGCGGAGTAATATTCACA